>NC_083467.1:25066501-25111501 GCF_030014155.1 Tachysurus vachellii
CTGTGTGTACTTATTGAACATCCCATTCTTGTTTTGTTCCCCTTTGCTGTTATAATAATCCCCACACTTCTGGAAAAGGCTTTCCACTAGATATAGAAGAGTGTCTGGTGATTTGTGTTCACTTATACCACTTTTCCACCAAAAAGAACCGGGTGCTGGTTCAGAGCTAGTGCTGGTGTTGGTTCAAAGTTGGTTCCACTGGCGAACCTTCTAAGAACCGGTTTGCCGTCAGAGAGCCGAGTCTGACGTCACTGTATACGTGTCACGTTTCCCAGCAACGTTGGCGCAGCAGCAAACACAACATCAACAATGGCGGATGTTGCTTTACTGTTAACGCTCATGGCTTTGTGAACCTACATTGGCATCCAAATCCAACGCGTACGTGCAGCTCCATGTAATTTGTATAAACGGAGGTTTTAATCGAGAAAGTACATAACATTATTTTATCATTAACACAGAAACAAGTTAGGCTTAGCATGTAGCTAACTACTATCATGTGTGCTAGGCTTCCACTTATGTTTATATGAAACTAAAGGCAGAAAGGAATTTTCAGTGTGAAATAACGTTTCATTTTGCAGGAGCGAGCAGTTTTTCGGCAGCCCCAGCGACATGGCTTCCTCAGCCGAGAACATTCGTGACAAGATGAAGCTCGTGGAGGACAAGAGGCTGCAGGAAGAATCTGCAGCACATCTTAAGGAGGAAACCACTCTTGAGGAAGAACCTGAGGAGAGTTAATGTAATCTCTAATCACCTCACAGGCCACTATGTCCTAATATGCCTTTCCAAGCCATGTTAACCTCCAGTGGATCATTTAAAGGTAGTACATATGTAGACTCTTGTCACATTGCTTACATCCATATACAGCAGAAGACTTAAAAAAAAATTATTAACACAAAAGAAGCTTTATCTGACATTTCTCCTGGAGGCGACGACTGGGCTTTTATCGGTGCTATTAAAGTCTATAGAATGTACAGAAACTACCATCTCTCTGCTCCATGCGTGTACATGGTGCTGTAGATGTTTAAGAAGTAAGCAATGTATTTTTGATTCTTTTTGTTGCTTTCCGTATCCACAATCTTGTTTTTTATTTTACTTTGTATGCCGACATGATAAAGGTCTTTGATTCAGGCATATTCTGCCTAAGGTACACTTTCATTATCCGACGGCTGCGTGAGGGGGAGATGGCGGCCGTGTGTTTGTACGACGTACAGTTACGGGAGAAAAAAAAAACGCATGCCTTTAATTATGGACATGGTGGCGATTGTACAGCATTTTGCTTTCTCTATTAAAAGGAACACAAATATAGGGCTTTGTCAAGATATGTTTTAAAAAAAAATACAAAAAAAAACAGGCGGGTTGGGAAAAAGGTTCCATGAATAAAATGTGAAACCAAAATGATGTTTCATCTCATATTTGTCTGTGTATGCTGCTTGCGTATCAAGGCTTATCATAATATTACGTCTATATTTATTGTTTTTTTATTTGACTACTTCTTTATCTTGCCGTTTAAAACTGTATAATGCTTTTGCCAATTTTTTAAAGTTTTTTAATCATTACTAGGAAATCTATGAAAATCTGGGTCATAAGGAAATAAATGAAGCAAAAGAAAAAACTACACAGTAGTTGGGATTCTGCGTCTTTTCCCGTCTTTTATTTTCCTGTTTTTTTTTCTCCATTATGCTTCTGGTGGTTGTAAAGCAAGTTCCAAGCGACTAAAATATATTTTTTACACCAAACAATACTTTTACACTGGAAAATATTAACATATACTTTTAGAGGATGTCAGTTTGTGTGTGTGCTTTTATTTAGGATGTGGTAGCTCAGTGGTTAAGGCGTTCGACTACTGATCGGAAGGTCATTGGTTCGAATCCTAGGTCCACCAAGTTGCCACTGCAGGGCCCCTCAGTTGCTCAGGTGTATAAACCGAAATAAAAATGTAAGTCACTCTGGATAAGAGTGTATGCTAAATGCTGTAAATGTAAATATTATTACAGATAATTTCATATATTACAGACCATACGGTTTATAAGCCCTCCAAGTTTTTCCTTTTCAGTTGGCTAATCAGGTATTTAAAGGGTATTTATTACTACATTTAACATAAAACTCGGCAACATTTTATCATCCCATAATGCTGATTAAACTATGAAGTTATTAATGTCTCCATCTCAGCTGTACGTTTTCAGATTTTTTGAAGTAACACCAGAGACATCTTCATTCATATATCTTCACGTTCTGTTGTATATCGATGCATTCCGTATTTCATAGTAAAGCGTCACGTTTTGGAGCATTAGTGAGATCAGACACTGATGTTGGATGAGGAGTTCTTGGGTGCAGTTGGTGTTCCAGTTCATCCCAAAGGTGTTCAGTAGGGTTGAGTCAAAGGCAGGGCTCAGTACAGGACTCTAGAGTTCTTCCATTTCAACCTTAACCTTTAAACCATGTGATTATGGAGCTTGCTTTGTGCACAGGAGCATTGTCACGCTGGAACAGGTTTGATCTTAGTTCCAGTGAAGGGAAAATGTAATGCTACAGCATACAAAGACACTAGACAAATTGTGTGCTTCCAACATTGTAGCAAGAAACAAACACATGGGCCTGAAGGTCAGTTTTGCCGTATATAGTATAACTCATTCCTTTCTCCTAACAGGTTCAAACCGGCAAGAGACTTGACTAGATCGTCCTACTTGAAGCTTTCCAAACACACTTTTTATTTTTTGCGTCACAGAGCAGTCTACCACATTCAAAGGAAAGTGTCACCTATCCTCTCAGACTCCCATGTCTGGCTAACTCTGATTTCCTGTATAGTGCTAAATTTGCTCTCATCCATGGGTGACTGTGAGACTTGTACACATTTCTGTTGCACCAATTAGGAGCCCTGCTGTGTTTGGGTTCTGTTCGTTTTTCTTATATATTGACCAGTACTTTTTATTTTTTTATTTATTTTTTTATTCAGATTCTGAGCAGAAGTGGGTGCATGTGGTATACACTGCCATGGAAAGCTTAAGCAGAAGGTTAAGATTAAAGTAAAAAAAAAAAAAAAAAAACACCTTCACGCTTGCATAAATAACTAATAAACTAAAAAAATATTTATTTAAGATATATTATGTATACTATGTAGATTAGTGTATTCCGTTTCAGATGCAAATCCTAAGACGGTGTTAGTTTCTCAAAGCATCACCGCTCTGGGATTTGGTCCTAAGGTCCATTTTTCTACAGTTTCCCAAAAGCATGGCTACTCAATAAGCCTGAATGATCGGGTAAGTGAATGTGTGCAGCCTGAATGACTGAGGTACATGTCTGAGACTTGTGTAACACGTGCTAAAAGATCATAAAGTTCAAATCTTACCAGTGCCAAGCTGCTACTGCTGGGCCCTTGAGCAAAGCCCTTAACCCTCAACTGCTCCTGAGATTAAATGGTGTTGGTGTTTTCGACTCTGAAGTGATTTACATACGAATGCTGCATTCGTGGCACCTTGTAAGTTCTAAATTGCAAGCATTAATGACATTGTTACCCATCAAAAAAAGAACGGATGCTTTCTTGAAAACGTGTCTTTGTTTACCGTATCAGAGCACTTAAAGCTCAAAAAGCTTCTGTAACAGAATTCTCAGAGTTTGAGCTACCATTGGTTCTGTTCTAACTATAGAGAACTTAATTCATGAGAGTGCAGTACAACAAAAACAAGTCCCTTAGCATCAGGCTGGCCAACTAATATATGATGGCACTAATGACACTGATGGTGTTCTGGAATCAGTGGTAAGTTTGGTCAGGGTTATAGATTTAAACAAGCACTGTGTCTGTGACTTATCTAAAGTCTGTACTGTTGTAAACAGCTCTAAAAGTTGAGGGGTGTGTTAGGTGTGTGCTTCACCACTGCACAGTGTGTGTGCACCCCCTACAGATGTGGTAGCCTAGTCTTTACTGATCGGAAGGTCATGAGTTCAAATCACAGGTCCACCAAGCTTTCACTGCTGGGCCCCTGAGCAATATCTTAAGTCTCTTAAGTCTCTCTGGATAAGGGTGTCTTCTAAATGCCATAAATGGTTAAGGTGTTGGGGGCACGGTGGCTTAGTGGTTAGCACGTTTGCCTCACACCTCCAGGGTTGGGGGTTCGATTCCTGCCTCCACCTTGTGTGTGTGGAGTTTGCATGTTCTCCCTGTGCCTCGGGGGTTTCCTCCGGGTACTCCGGTTTTCTCCCCTGGTCCAAAGACATGCATGGTAGGTTGATTGGGATCTCTGGAAAATTGTCCGTAGTGTGTGATTGCGTGAGTGAATGAGAGTGTGTGTGTGTGCCCTGCGATGGGTTGGCACTCCGTCCAGGGTGTATCCTGCCTTGATGCCCAATGACGCCTGAGATAGGAACAGGCTCCCCGTGACCCGAGGTAGTTCGGATAAGTGGTAGAAGATGAGTGAATGAGAGGGTTAAGGTGTTGGATTACTGATCGGAAGGTTATGAGTTCGAATAACAGGTCCACAAGTTGTGGGAGAACAGGATATTCACCAAACTGCACTATTCTACAGTTCCACAGATGGGCAAAGTTGATCTAGACGAATGCTTTTGTTTGCCTCAGTGAATGGAGCTGTTGATACTGGCTGCTCGCTGAATAACCCAATAACAGTTTACTTCGGCTGTCGGTGCGAACACCTTTATTGACGAGCTGAAGTCATCGTCCTGTCGAGAATTGAGATTTAAACAAAACATCTACATGTGGACTTTTTTTTAGAAAACGTTCTTTGTTATATCATTTACACAAAACTTAAATTCAGCCTTAATGAAGTGTGATTGAGGGTGAAGAATTGCGCAGTATTTTTATCACTCAGTTTAGGAAAAGCTTAGTCATGGTGAGCAGGACTCTGTATGACTGATGGTTCTGTCGGTGCCTGGAACTTGTGTTAGGAGCCCTGTGTGTGTGTGACTATTAATATCCTTCTGTGATCTAGCCTGAGACACTTTTTGATTTTTTTTTTTTTTTATCAGGAAGCCTTGACAGATGGCCAGGCTATCTGGGGCCGTCGTTCTGAAGTCCTCAAGCCCTGACACTATTTCAGCTGTCTCCTGAACCCCTCAGCTGCTGTCACTGTTGGTCTTCACGAACAAGTCGCTGCTTCCCTGCTGGATTTAATGCTGCCTTTTTTAACCAGCACATATTTTAGGCATAGAGGAAGGTGGCACACAAAACTTAAGCTTATTAGCAAGACCGTGTCCAAATTTTTGCTCTCTTCTTGCTCCTTAAATGTAAGGTTTTTTACATCAAAGCTTCCTGTCCTTTTTTACTCATATGCAGTCTGCTCATTCTTTCCACTTTTTCCTACTTGCAAATTATTGCCTGTATAAAGCTGCTCAAAATAATAATAGAATGTCTTGTTTTTCAGCCACTCTTTGCCACTTTCCTTGTCCACTTATAAAAATAATAATAACTCGATTATCCTTCATAAGCATGATTTCAGTACACGCCTGCTTTCTGTACCTTGGTTCACAGTCAAACAAGGTCATTGTAGGTAAATTTGTATTCACGACTTCAAAAGCACAAGTAGATTTAAGCCAAACGAAAGAAATCATACCCTATAAAATATATAGTGCACTATATTTAAAGTTTTACCTTTTATGTCTAAAATATCATGCATACAATATAAAATATGCAGATGAAATTTTGTAGCCAGAACATAATACCCATAATACACTTTGCTGTACAAAGGCACACGATTTTGGACTCAGGACTTTACAATAAAGCTATAAAAAAGGAAACTAGTGAATTAAAAATTAAGAAAGCATGCAATACTTTGAAGCCCCAGACACAAACCCAAGGATGTGCCTCTGATTAACAACATCATAATGAGACTAATTGCAGTAATCAGGTGCTAACTACAAACAGGATGTGGCAGTGAGGGAAACAGGAAACAGAAGGTATGCATGGAAAATAAATGAGTTGGGATTTGGATAAGTAAGTAGTATTGCTCATTTATTACTTGTCAGGACTCTGCCCGGACTTTGGCCATGTGCCTTTTGTTTATGTTCTGTGTTCACGTGTCTTCCCCACCCTTGTCTTTTCCTCCCCGCCTCTGCACACCTGTCCCTTATGTCTGTTAATTATTTGTATTATTTAATTGAGCCGCGTTGCCTTGTGTAGCGCGGAATCCACTGTTGTCTTCGTCTGGTTCGTCGTTGTCCTGTTTTGTGTCTTTTAGTTATTAAATCCCTGTTTTTGTTAAGCTGTCCTGCATTTGGGTCCGTTTTTACCCTCTGACATTACTTTAGTGTTCAGCTATGTTTGTCTAAATTGTCTGTACATTATACTCTTCCAGACCAAAGACACTTAACACTTAGGGTTTATAAATTCCTTTCCACTGGACCATCACTGAGATGAGGCCAACCATGTGAGGATTCTGAGGCATATAACGATTTACCAGCTCCAGTTGGACTCTGCATCATGAAATATATAGACATACAAAGAGGAGATGCCGACTTTGAGGACAACAACCTGCTCATCAATACACTATCATTTGACTGTAGAAAGAGCATTATTCATAATAGCACTCTCTGGTGTTTATAACAGTTTATAATCACACCCTCCAGTGTCACCCAAATGAGGATGAGGTTCACTTTTGAGTCTGGTTCCTCTCAAGGTTTCTTCCTCTTCCATCTAAGGGAGTTTTTCCTCACCACAGTCACCTCAGTCACCTCAGGCTTGTTCATTGGGGATAAATACATACACATTTAAATATATCTAATATTAATCATGAATTTTTGTATTATCTTTTATATTAATCATTATATTAACCTTTTGTATTATGTTTATGTTCTGTAAAGCTGCTTTGAGACAACGTCCATTGTTAAAAGTGCTATACAAATAAAATAACATTAGAATTTGAATTAAAAGTGGTGTGGTGATGCAACCTGACATGAAGCTGTTATTGTTACCACAGTGTTTTATTACTCTTTTACTACAGCAGTTTGCCAATGTAAACAGTTGCATTTCTTGTCTTTATATTTAATGTTCTTGAATGTATGCATTACTTGCATAATGGCAGCTTTAATCACCTACTGCTCTCTTTTTGCCTCACAGGCATTTTATAAGACAAAAATGAAAAACCCCTGGGCATGACTGACATTACAAACGCCTTCCGTATAATGTTAAAAAATAAGAAATATCATAGAAAAGATTTAACATGGGGGTCACGGTGGCTTAGTGGTTAGCACGTTCGCCTCACACCTCCCGGGTTGGGTGTTTGATTCCCGCCTCCGCCTTGTGTGTGTGGAGTTTGCATGTTCTCCCCGTGCCTCGGGGGTTTCCTCCGGGTACTCCGGTTTCCTCCCCGGTCCAAAGACATGCATGGTAGGTTGATTGGCATCTCTGGAAAATTGTCTGTAGTGTGTGATTGCGTGAGTGAATGAGAGTGTGTGTGTGCCCTGCGATGGGTTGGCACTCTGTCCAGGGTGTATCCTGCCTTGATGCCCGATGACGCCTGAGATAGGCACAGGCTCCCCGTGACCCGAGATAGAAGCGGTAGAAGATGAATGAATGAATGAATGATTTAACATGCTCTTTAATTCAGTTAGATGGAGAGTCTAGTGCTGAGGTGTAAGGAACATGGTATCCAGTAACAACTATAAATTACACAGTAACTCTTGTGAATTATTAAAGGTCAAGCCATCAGAAGATCCTTTAAGATATGAGGTCATATCATGAGATTTGGACTCGTACATCGTCACTTTCACTCAATGTTGAACAGATAAGCCGTTATCTCAGTTTTCTGTTTTTGTTTTCACTTTATTTTTCCTGTCAGCTCATTGCATCATTTCCTCCACTGGGCACCGATGATAACAATCCCTGGAGACTGACGACATCCTGAAAAGGAGCCAGACACGTGACTCTGCCAGGTTGGATTGTATTACTGAGTACAAACATTTAACTCGCATCTGATTTTTCTTTCCCGTGCACTCTGATTTATCTGTCGCACCAGTGAGCAAAAGCAAAGCCGTAAGCATTTTTTATCTGGATTAATCAAAGCATCAGGGAGCATGTGATGGGTCTGTGTCAGCAAATCAGAGGAAGCTAGAGATTCAGCTGTATTTCCCTGAACCTCTCTGTATCAGCAGTTCTCACTGGACTTATTTTCCTCCCATTGTACTCTGGTTAGGGGATTAAAGTAGAGGTTTATTGGGACAGAGCCCATCATGGGTCAGAATGAGCCCCAAGAAGAGTTTATAAACCGTCTGAAATTTTTTTTATTGGATTTTATTTTAATTACCACAACAATAAATAAGGAATAATTATACCATTCATTTAAGGAAATCATTTATAATACTAAAAAAAAAAAATAATAATTATTTCACATCACAGATCGTTACTACTGTTCTTTTAAGAATAAAAATTTTCGTAACTTACACTAATGGGTTAAAGCGGCTGGCAGCAATGCTGATAATACAGTTTATATATCGATACGCAAACGTAAATTAAAAATCATTTTATAAATAAATTGTGTTTTATAAAAAGTAAAATAGTTCTACAAAATTATTTCAAACTATCTTCTCATTTATTTTTTTATTTAAACTTTTTCTTTTTAAATAAACAAGAATTAAAAAACAGGGGTCACGGTGGCTTAGTGGTTAGCACGTTCGCCTCACACCTCCAGGGTTGGGGGTTCGATTCCCGCCTCCGCCTTGAGTGTGTGGAGTTTGCATGTTCTCCTTGTGCCTCGGGGGTTTCCTCCGGGTACTCCGGTTTCCTCCCCCGGTCCAAAGACATACATGGTAAGTTGATTGGCATCTCTGGAAAATTGTCCGTAGTGTGTGATTGCATGAGTGAATGAGAGTGTGTGTGTGCCCTGCGATAGGTTGGCACTCCGTCCAGGGTGTATCCTGCCTTGATGCCAGATGATGCCTGAGATATGATGCCCGTGACCCGAGGTAGTTCGGATAAGCGGTAGAAAATGAGTGAGTGAGTGAGAGAGAGTGAGTGAAAACATGCCTGACAATAAAGCAGATTCTGATTCTGATAATTGATGAATTTCTCACCGCAGTGATCCGAGTTTGATTGCCGGGGCAGAGAACCAACCCAGGTACTAAGGGGTTAACTCTCAGTGCTGGTCCCTAGACAACACAACACAATGACCCTGAAAATTCCTCCTTTTGCTTTCCAAGGATTTGTCTTATGGCTGCAATGGGTTAATTAATGAACTTAATGTATAAGAAGATAGATTCCATTAAATTAGATTTAAAGGAAAACTCTGCCCCTATGTGTTTCTATCAAAATGTTTCTAATTCTTGTGTGTGTGTGGAGTTTGCATGTTCTCCCCGTGCCTCGGGGGTTTCCTCCGGGTACTCCGGTTTCCTCCCCCGGTCCAAAGACATGCATGGTAGGTTGATTGGCATCTCTGGAAAATTGTCCGTAATGAATGAGAGTGTGTGTGCCCTGCGATGGGTTGGCACTCCGTCCAGGGTGTATCCTGCCTTGATGCCCAATGACGCCTGAGATAGGCACAGGCTCCCCGTGACCCGAGGTAGTTCGGATAAGCGGTAGAAAATGAATGAGAGAATTAAAAAACATTAAGCTGTGCTGTTATATTAAAAATAAGTAATGATGGAATGGTTAGAACTCCTCAAGTTACTGTTGCCCCTCTAAGCACTTTATTTTCTTCAAATAACATGTCCCAAAGTGTTAGTCATCTTACTCTACAGCATTTTTTTAACCGATTAAAGAATGACGCATACAAATCTGTCTTTAGACGACGTCTATATTTCACAGCACTGTACAAACAAAACTGAATTAAATTGAAAATACTAATCCATTTATTAATGGTATGGAACAATATTCTTGCTTTTTGATGTTATAAAATCTTACATCTTAAAGTTTGACATCTTAAAATTACAACTTTACCTTTGCCTGTTACATAGAGCAGTGAAATTGGAGACTCCTTCCATTAAGGTTAAGTAGAATAAATTCCAGGCTGCTTACAGAAAACCTTTACCATATCAAATATATGTATTTCTAATCTGTGCATGTGGATCTTTTACTGTAGACATGTTGTCACTATAAAAACACTATAAATAACATATTGGAACATTAACATAGTGAAAATAAATAAATAAATAAATCAGTGAGCAATCAGAATTGAGGATTAAAGAGCACTGTGGTGTACCATCAATTAACAATACATTCACCTACATAGTCAGAAATGTGGCTGGTTTCTGAACAAGTGGTGTTTATATAGAGAGGAATTACTAAACACAGTGTCTGTTGGCCAGAGGAACATATTTATGTCCTGCAAAAATTCTTAAGTGAAGCCATTTGGCGTTTGGTGTAGACATAAAGAGACACATGATCTCTTCAACAACACATTAAACCCCAAGCAAAGTAGGATTAAAGAAGAATCCTGGCAGCAAAACCTAACCTCTGGATAATAACAATGTTTTTTTTTTATTTAAACCCCATTTTAAACATCTAAATCCCATAGGGTTTGTCTTACTCAAATATTGTGTAAAAATGTCTCAGAAAGAATAAAATCAAATAAAAAAAAAAAAATAAAAAAAACAGGTCAGTAAATGGAGTGCAACAGGCAGACAGAGAGGGAGGAAGGGAGCATGGAGGGGCCCAAAGTCACCAAACCGAGGGGTGTGTCAAATTGCTTTCAGTGCAGCGTGATAAAAGCCGGTGGATATTTCTATTTTTACCTCACTGTGCCTCGGCCCCTTCAGCTTGCTTTGCTGAACTAAAAGCAGCTCCATAACTTCATGCTGGATGAGAGCAGGAAAGAGTGCCTGGGACATGAGGACGCTGTTGCTTTAATAGTGCTTTTCCTCCTCCCTGTGTTTGGGTTTGGACATCTGTGGAATATTGCAGAGACAAAACTGAGACACGGAGAGAGCAGAGTTGTGGATTACGGCCTGGTTGCAGTTCCAGTGGAGAAGAAAGGAGGAAAATGTCCAGCGAAGGTGACCCAGGAGGACAAGTGTCCACCACAGCACTGAGTACGGTGGCAGTCCAGGCAGGAGACACACAGATTATTGTGGCTGTATTAAAGGTATCAAAGTTGATGCTGATGTTTTGAAATCTGTAGTAATCCCATGATTACAGAATGTAATGATTTTTAATAGGTTAATTAAATGATTCAAATATTATGAGTAAATTATTTCTAAGCAACAAGTGTTGTCAAACACCACAGACAGCCTGTAATGCCTAAGAGCTACATACGAAATAAATGAAATGAATTAAATAATAATTTTTAATCATTGGAACATTTTTAATGAAAGCAGCATTTTTTACACCAATCTACAAAATTACTGATAAATTACTGTATAAAAATGTATATTAACCTCCTTAAACTATCCTTAAAATACTGAATATTTATTTATGTCGTTTTAATGAAAACTTTTGAAACTTGTAGCCTGAAGTCTCACATGAAGGCTTTAGGGTCTTTAATAGCAAGTCTTTATGGCAGCAAAAACAAAAATACACAGTAATCTACACCAAATGGTCTTTTTATACCTTTTAAAATGACACATCATGATAAAGTGACACATCAATTATCAGCACAAGTTATAACTGCTGCCACCTAAGAAGTAAACACGATGCTGGCTCTTAAAATAATCGAGTAATGATCGTGTTGTGACATGTACTGTAAGCTTCGAGGGTGGGGAGGTCTGTCAGACTCGTCACTTACATCTCAATGCTTTCGTATTGTCCTGTAATAAAACTCTGTATTTATGTAGAAGTTGTCACTCTGACATGTCACTACTCACTAATGTTCTGAGAGCTAAACATTTTTTAATTATATTCCACACTAGTGCCCTGAGTACTGGGGTGAGCCAGGTCAGAAATAATAAATCCTTTCTTAAACATACAAAGCCTGAGTGTATCTACACATGCAGCATAGCAGAAGTACAGGAAGAAGCTCCGCTATAAGGCCACAAAGACCATTTCCACCTAAACAAAACACAGTTTCAACAACAAGCAGCTAAATGAACAGACAGACAGAAAAAAAAATGCATACAAGATTCTGCAGATTCCAACAGTATAAGGATGAGGCCAAAAAAACCCCCACCAATTAATTAATTAATTAATTTTTTGCTGCGCTCCATCTTCTCTTATTCTGACCTGGTAATATATATATATATATATATATATATATACTTCTCCTAATTACCAGAATTCCTCAACTACACCGTGTAGTTTTTAAGATATACCCATTTTAAATTGTCGTTTTCAAGCAAGACTCTCAAAAATAGACCCGTTGAACAGGTTAATAATATAGTTGTAGAGAACATGTTAATACTCTCAGCTCATCTGTAGAGGCTACGTCTCAGATTTGACCTCTTGTGTATTAATACTTGCAAGTGTTTCTATATTTATATCTAGTGAAAAGCTTCTCTAGAAAAGTAGCAGGTATCGTCATTGTACACAATGCAAAGAAATTTAGGTTGTCAACTCTCAGACAACAACAAGGGCATTTAAACAAACAACTACGAAGGAGTTTAAATTAAGATGTTACAAAAGAAGGATTAAGAATAAATAGTGTGCACTGTATATGGCAGCTGTATATGATTATATATATACATATATATATATATATATATATATATATATATATATATATATATATATATATATATATACACACACACAAGATTGCAAATAAGTGAAAAGGCTTGATTTTTTTTAATGCATACTCAGGTGTACATATTGTACATAATATATATTGTACAGTTAGTTTGATAACGTACTTTGACAGCATAGTAGAAATATTATAATAATATTTTAAATAATATTTTATTAGTCGTGTATTTATTAGTCATCTCTGTAGAATAGTTACACTTCTGTCATCCTGCACCAAATAAAACTTTCTTTTAAATAGTGGAAAAAGTGAACATAAGCTCTTTAGCCGAGAAATTCCTTCATGTTTACTTCATTTTTCACTAATGCTCAGGATCAGGGGATTGTTATGGTCATTCCCGAAAGCTTCAACTTGTGTTTCTTGATGTAGTTTATAATGGAGGTATATTTCCAGCTTTAGTTTCCTGACTGACTGACTGACTGACTGACTGACTGACTCGTTTCTTCCAGAATTTACTGTTATTTACCGAAACCCGTTCTTCCATTTACACGTGCAATAACCAGTGGCTCCTGCACAACCCCAAAACATAAGAGATCCACCTTCATGCTTAACAATTGCCATTTTTGTTTGTTGTTGTTCCCCTTCTCTTCTCTTTTTTTGCCTTTTTTGATCAGTCCACGATATTTGTTTCCAAAATGTCTCGAGGTTATCTGGATATGACGAGGTCACACATGATAAGGTTCCTTTCTGATGACTCTTCCATGCAGATCATGTTTTAATGTGCCAGCAACACTGCAGAGTAGATCTGTCTGTGTGTCCACCACATCTCTTAGTGTCAGCTAAACCTTCCTGCTGTTCTGTGCTCTATGTTGCTTTGCTTTAATTCCCTTTAATTTTCATTTCTTAATGATATTTCAGAAAGTGGAACTTTCTTTTTATAGCCTTTCTCTGATTTGTAGGCATCATTTAGCTTCATTTTTAGCTTCTTATTCAGCTGCATAGAGGAGCCCATGTTTGGTGAGATTTAGCACAAGTCAGAGAATATATTATGCTATTATAATGCATTTTTCTTTAAAAAAAAAATGGCTATTTTCTGCAGAGAACATCATCGTTTCCGTGTTTTTAGAATCTCACATCATTCACTGTGGCCTGTACTCTCTAATACACTTGTAAATTACATTCTCAAACTTTGAGCTCAAATTATTCTATTTTCACTTTATTCTTCTTTTCCCCTCTTTTACCAATTTTAGTTTCTAAATCAATAAAATATTTCAATTCTCCAGAGGTGCTCAAACTTCTTCACACAACCAATTATTCTTAAAAAACTGTCCATAGTTTACATAGTTTACCATATGTAAAGTGGTGGAAATGGTCTACAGAGTAGTTCTGTTTTTACTGATATATATATATATCTGTATTTTGGTAAAATGGTTCTAAATAATGGTTCATAAATGTTTATTTATTGCTATAATAGTTCTAGAGAATAATGAAATAGTTCTGTAGAACGGTTTAATAGTTCTGTGGAGTGGTAAGTAGTTTCCAGAGTTATAAAGTATCAGAGGTAAAAGAATCAGAGGTAAAATATATCAGTGGGTTGGACAATAGTTCGACGGAATCTTGCAATAGTTACAGTATATAAAGTGGTGAAATATATCTATAGATTTTTAAAATAGTTCTGTTGAGCGATTTTGTTTTAGAGTTGTAAAATAATGCATCAAGGGTTTCTACACAATTTTGAAGGAACATTATTTATTTCTTTAGATAACAGCAGCTCAGTATTTCCTTCTGCAAGGGAAATCACAGGTAGGCAGGATGGACGGATGGATGGATGGGTAGATGAGTGGGAAGGTGGATAAATAGGTGGATGGATGAATAGATGGATGGATGGATGGATGGATGGATGAATATTTGGATGGGTGGATGTATGGATGGGTGGGTAGGTGGATAAATAGGTGGATGGATGGGTGGATAAATAGGTGGATGGATGGATGGATGGATGGTTGGAAGGGTTGGTGGGTGGATAAATAGGTGGATGTATGGGTGGATGGATGGATGGATGGATGGATGGATGAATAGGTGGGTGGATGGATGGATGGAAGGGTTGGTGGGCATGTAGGTGCATAAATATGTGGATGGATGGGTGGATGAATAGATGGATGGATGGATGGGTAGGTGGGTTGGTGGATAAATAAGTGGATGGATGCATGGATGGATAGATGAAAGGGTGGGTGGGTGTGTTGGTGCATAAATAGGTGGTTGGATGGATGGATGGATGGATGGATGGGTGGATGTATGGATGAATGAGTAGGTGGATAAATAGGTGGATGGATGGATGGATGGATGGATGAATATTTGGATGGGTGGATGTATGGATGGGTGGGTAGGTGTATAAATAGGTGGATGGATGGATGGATGGATGGATGAATATTTGGATGGGTGGATGTATGGATGGGTGGGTAGGTGGATAAATAGGTGGATGGATGGATGGATGGATGGATGAATATTTGGATGGGTGGATGTATGGATGGGTGGGTAGGTGTATAAATAGGTGGATGGATGGGTAGATAAATAGGTGGGTGGATGGGTGAATGGATGGATGGTTGGAAGGGTTGGTGGGTGGATAAATAGGTGGATGGATGGGTGGATGGATGGATGAATAGGTGGGTGGATGTATGGATGGAAGGGTTGGTGGGCGTGTAGGTGCATAAATATGTGGATGGATGGGTGGATGAATAGTTGGATGGATGGGTGGGTGGGTAGGTGGATAAATAAGTGGATGGATGGATGGATGGATGGATGGATGGATAGATGGAAGGGTGGGTGGGTGTGTTGGTGCATAAATAGGTGGTTGGATGGGTGGATGTATGGATGGGTGGGTAGGTGGATAAATAGGTGGATGGATGGATGGATGGATGGATGGATGGATGAATATTTGGATGGGTGGATGTATGGATGGGTGGGTAGGTGGATAAATAGGTGGATGGATGGGTAGATAAATAGGTGGGTGGATGGGTGGATGGATGGATGGAAGGGTTGGTGGGTGGATAAATAGGTGGATGGATGGGTGGATGGATGGATGGATGAATAGGTGGGTGGATGGATGGATGGATGGAAGGGTTGGTGGGCGTGTAGGTGCATAAATATGTGGATGGATGGGTGGATGAATAGTTGGATGGATGGATGGGTGGGTGAGTAGGTGGATAAATAAGTGGATGGATGGATGGATAGATGGAAGGGTGGGTGGGTGTGTTGGTGCATAAATAGGTGGTTGGATGGATGGATGGATGGATGGATGGATGGAGGGATAGTTAGATTACACAGGTGGATAGGTAGATTGAACTGCATTTTCATTGCATAGTACAGGTAAATAGCAAAGAAATACCATTTAGCATCTACCAGAAGTGCAGATAGTAGAAAGATGTGCAAAGAAAATGTGTAGATAAATATGTCAGTATGTGTACAGCAATAAGGTTATGTCAGGTCGCATGTGCATAAGAATACTATGTGCAAAATAGGAATATGTGCCAGTTGTATAGACAATATTTATATATGTTGTGCAAATGTATACATTATGTACATTGTATGTACAGGTGTACCCAAGGTAATATATACCCAAGTGTATATACAGATTATATACGTATAGGTTATATATTATAAGTGTGTTATTTTCCATGATAATACTCTTAGTAGATCCGGTTTCTTTTGTCTTCCCCGTGGACTTTCATCACTATTCTGAAGTGACCTTGGTACGCCGGAGCTTCGATATGAGCGAGTGTAGAAAGCCTTTCAGCCGTTCAGATCCATCAGCTTTGAGAGGTGATGGTTTCTCTGTTACAGCTTTCAGCAAAGACAAATTTCTCTCGCAAGAGTCCTGCATATCCGGCAGTGACCAAGGTTCAGTGTCATCTATAACAACCTGACGTAAATTCTCCTCCTGGAAAACTTCCTGACATAATGACTTAATGTTGGTGTTTATCGGCTCCTGTGAGAAGCATTAAGTACTCAGCTTGGGCACTGTGAAAAATCCCATCTCGTACACAAGCTGTGGATTATTGATCAGGTTGTTAGCCGTTCTGTTTCAGGCTTTGGATGCTGTTTGTTGTGATGTCAGGTGGGTTTCTGATGGAAAAAAAACACACACATGAACAGATTTTCCAGAGAACCGTTGCCAGTTAAAGGTATGCGCTTAGCATACATGCCGAGATAATCTTCACTGCCAACAAGCTTAAAATATACGGCGCAGACAATTAAATAGCCATCTGTCTGTATCTCTGAAGCTGCCTTTCCACTATTTGTGTCAGAATTTAGACAAATCACAGCAGCTGCAAAAGGCCACCAATGAGTTTAAATCTGATTATAATATTTGTGTAATAAGATGTTTAACAAGCCATGATTGGGTTAAAAGCTAACTAGCATGCTATCGTTTATTGGGTCATGACTTTTTCTTTGATATGCATAAAAAAATTTCTGCTGAGAGCAACATCATTGTTTGAGTTTTTAGGATCTTACATATATTTACTATGATCTGTGTTCTCTGAAACACTTGCATAGAACATTCAAAATACTTGCTCTGGTTACTCAAGTACAAGTAAATACAACTGACGGGTTATTTGTTACAGGTTAACCTAGCAAGCAAATGTTAGAGGTAACCGAGCAATACGCTGAGCACGCATGAACGCCACCACAAGCTTGTAATTACAAGTGAAAACTCTTTGAGTTCAGAGCAGAGGTGGGAGTAAGTCACACATGTGCAAGTCACAAGTAAGTCTCAAGTCATGAATGTCAAGTCAAAGTCAAGTCGAGTCTTTTTTAATATTTGTCAAGCAAGTCTCAAGTCTCAAATTTGCGACTTAAGTCAGACTCGATTCAAGTCGAGTCCTCCATCTCTGAATCATTTAACTCAAGTCCGAGTCAAGTCTCAAGTCATGAATGTCAAGTCAAAGTCAAGTCGAGTCTTTTTTAATATTTGTCAAGCAAGTCTCAAGTCTCAAATTTGCGACTTAAGTCTGACTCGAGTCAAGTCGAGTCCCCGTCTCTGAATCTTTTAACTCAAGTCCGAGTCAAGTCTCAAGAAATGAATGTCATTTCTAAGTTGGGGATTAAACATGGAGAATTCAATGGATGCAGCATCTGAAGTTGACGATAAATTTGTTGAAATCTCAAAAGTTGTGTATTTTGAATATGCATTCAGTCCTCAAGATGCAAGCAGATTGGTTAACATTTAAACACTTACAATAAAACAAGCTAATTTCAATACCAATCACAATATAAAGATATAACGATAAGAGTGTGTTCTGATAAATGCATTTACTTATATAGAAAAAACAAAGTACATCTGATGTGCATTCTGTTCTTCATTTTCTATAAGTAGTGTTTAAAAACCTTGCTGCATTGTTGTAGTTTTTGTAGTTTAACCTTAGTGTGCTGGATGAAAAATGTTTTAGTAATGATATCATAATAAATTGCCACAATTCACTTAAAGATTTTGCAGGTTTTGTGATAGATTTTGATTTACAAATACAAATGCTCATTCAAAGAGAAGATGCCACCTCCATGTGGTCTTTGAGGACAACAACCTCTTCATCATTACACAATTGTCAGACTGTATCTGACTGTAGAAAGGACATTATACATAATAACACACTCTGGTGTTTATAACAGTTTATATATATTAGTCTAGAATTTTGTATAATATTAATCTTTAATACACTTTTTGTACTTATGTTCTGTAAAGCTACAATTAAAATCTGTACTGTATTAAACCGTTTCTTTTTATACTATTTTTTATGTTCTTCTAGTAGTTTCATGGCAAAAAAACTGTATTGTATTGTTGAAATTCCTAGATACTCAAATGGACTAAGCATGAACCTTGTAGTGTGTATTAAACACTTTACTCATCCGACTCAGCACATATGCTTAGTACACCAGCATTAGAAACAAAACGTGTCCACAAACACTTGCGCTTGAAATGTCTAGACTGGAAGCACATCATAGCCTCGTCGTTAACTTGCCATTTTGTTAACACCCATAGACATAGATATCATAAGCTTTGTGATATTTATTTACAGTTTGAAACAAAAAGTCTATAAAATCAGATTAAATGTAAAAGCTTGGACCTAAAGGCATGTTAGATACATCATACATAATTACCCTAAATAGAGAGTAACTACACAAGGTGCATTGTGTTGATGGCAGGGAAGTGTTTACAATTCATGGCATTCAGAGGAAGTGCACATGCAGGAGTAGTGTTTCACCTCTATGTAAACACGGCCTTGGTTTTTCATCTCTGTGTGTATTTGTGTGTATGTTGTTGCAGTGCGGACAGCTGGTGCATCTGCAGCTGACTGAAGCCCATCCGGACCTCCTGGAGATTGGAAACAATCAGGACGAATCCATGAAACTTCTGGCAGAGCACGATCAGCTGCTCGGCAAACTGAAGGTAAAAAAACATCTGAGTAAATAACATGAAAATAATCACGTACCACTGTAGCAGCAGCGAGAAAATCACATTCTTTATGCTTTCCCTACTAAATGTAATACATCATTCACGTCAAGACATGTTGCACCATTCTTACGCTTCTTAAAATATGCACCAATGCTATGTGGCTAACGTAGATAACATACAATGGAAGTTTATCTTGTGTGGAAAATCTTTCCTGTACCTATCTGCCTCAAACAATTTGCAGGCATGTACTTAACGACAAGGTATGATTTACTGTCGTCTGTATACCTGAGCAAATCTTCACTGTGTAGCTGAAAGCTGTGACATCTCGAGAAACCAGAATTATTCACGTTCTCTCTAAAAATTGGGTTTTGGCTCCCAAAGCTTAAGGGTGGATGATGATGGTGATGATGATGATGATGATGATGATGATGATGATGATGATGATGATGATGATAAAGATATAGCTCCACGTCTAGTTACTATAATTAAATGTGTAAATCTGAACTCTACCTGCTATATTACATCTTTGTTATTTATTTAAAGGAAAAGGATGTATAACTGTTATATGACTGCCATGAGAAGGAGACCACTTAAGAGAACATGGTGACATCAGTATTTTGAGTTTCTGTGTGAGTTTTCAGCACAGTAACCTCGGCAGTGTTTAAAATGTTGGACTTCTGACCAGAAAGTCAGGAGTGAATTCCCTTAAAACCACCTCAGATGTATAAAAATAGATGTATGTAAGTCGCTTTGCTAATGGTGTCTGCCAAAAAGCATAAATAAAATATAACTACTTGACTGAAATATCTGAACTTAAACAAAACACCACAAGCTCTCTCTGGTCAGGATTCAGCCCCACAGGAGGTATGTGGATTATCATTAATTATACATAGTCATGAGAATTAGACGGACATTAGTCTAAGAAGCCGACGTGGTGGCGCTTTCTTTTTCCATAGGTAGCTCTCAGAGTTCTTGTTTACTCATCAACACCATCACTTCTTTAATCTAAACTCTTTTAATATATATAAAGATGGGATTCTGTGATCCCTTTTTCAATGACTAGACTGTATCTTGCTCTAAAGCATTCATTAAGGTGGGGTGTTTCCCCACTGAAATCCGGCAAACAGAACAGGATATACAAGGGAGCCAAACAATGACTTTATAACTCGGAAACTCAAAGCCAGAAAAGTGTTTAAAACACATCAGATGCTTTGCATCCCATGGGCTGTTTGGTTTACTGTGATCTTATTGTAAGAAATGGATAAATTTTATTATATTTAAGTTGTTTCCAATTGCTAAGATGCTATTTTAGGGATGTGGTAGCTTAGTGGTCAAGGTGTTGGACTACTGTTCAGAAAGCATTGAGCATTGAGTTCAAATCCCAGGTCCAAAAAACTGCTACTGATGGGCCTCTAAGCAAGGCCCTTAACACTGACTTGTATAAAAAGAGATAAAAAAACAAAAATTAAGTCTTTCTGGATAAGGGTGTCATTTTGCATTAGTAGCAAATTTTAAATGACCACCTGGCTTCTCACTCACTCTCACTCATTTTCTACCGCTTATCTGAACTACCTCGGGTCACGGGGAGCCTGTGCCTATCTCAGGCATCATTGGGCACCCTGGACGGAGTGCCAACCCATCACAAGGCACACACACTCTCATTTCACTCACACAATCACACACTATGGACAATTTTCCAGAGATGCCAATCAACCTACCATGCATGTCTTTGGACCGGGGAAGGAAACCGGAGTACCCGGAGGAAACCCCCGAGGCACGGGGAGAACATGCAAACTCCACACACACAAGGCGGAGGCGGGAATCGAACCCCAACCCTGGAGGTGTGAGGCAAACGTGCTAACCACTAAGCCACCGTGCCCCCACCACCTGGCTTCATGCGTGTAAATTCTTAACAATTTACCTGACTGGAGTGATAATTAAAAAATGAATGTTAATGTTAGGCTTAAAGGATTGTCACTATAGTGAGAAAAACATTTATTACCTGTTAGCTTCTTTGCAAAACGAAAGAGGCACACATTAAATGTTTTGACTGATCAAAAAGGAAGGGAAAAAAAGGTAAACATGATTGTTTTATATATATATATATATATATATATATATATATATATATATATATATATATATATATATATATGTATATTCTTTGTAGCACCTCAGAAGCATTTTAAGCTTCTTTTTAAGCATTTAACACTTTTATATTTTAAATTATTATATTTAATGGAACTCCAAGAATAAATCTTTTTTGGGAGAAACTTTATCACATCTCCAGAAGGTCTCTATTATGCTTTAGTACTTATTTTTAAAATAATCTACAAATGCTGTTTGAATTTGGAGAAAAAAATGAGCATATTCATTCTTAAACCTGGTAGAACTTTAAAGGTCATGATATGCACAGGACTGAGAAAATTCCACATTACGCCATAACTAATTAGTGAAGTAGGTGTATTTAGTGTTGTATTGAAGTTCTCTTCATAAAGCTGAGTCTTAATATTGATCATCACACACTGCTCTCCGGATCATGTCCCACATACAGGTTGGCCTCCATTCATGATCTTCTCATCTTGTTTCACTTGCTGTTCTCATTTTTATTTCTCTCACCTGCACAGAATGTCTTCTTCCTCTTGCTAGCAAAGGCTGGTTTATATTATTTCCACAGAATGCACTATTTCCGCCCAGTCCTCATGCCAGCTCTTCTCTCCAGTGCGTCTCATGCCACATGCTCTCCTCCATGTGTATTGAACTAGAGCTGCTATTGTAGTGCAGATCTGTTGCTGATGTGAAGCTCTGTTTTGCATTTGCATAAGATGGGCAAGTTACACAGTAAATACAATAACATCTTATAGACCCATGTCTAACAGTCTAAAAGCCTCACAGCTTTACAGTACATCCTTATCTGACATTTCTTCTATATTTATCATCATTGTATAGGTTCAGAGATCAGTTCGTTTTATCACGCTTTTTGAATTACCAAGACAAAATAACAGCTACATCTTGTCACGTTATTGAGCAACCGCAAAACGTAAAAGTGTCTCTGGCTCGACCTTCCTGTAAGTTTACAACTTTACTTCTGACTGTTACAAAGCATTGACACTGGAGACTCCTTCCATACACGTTCAATAGAACTTCCTTCCAAATTAAATATGTTATGCATTTCAAATCCATATAAATGATCCATCTAATCATGTATATATATATATATATATATATATATATATCAGAGCTGTTACTGTAGAAAGTTAATGTAGTGGAAGTTTTATATAAACCTGTGATATAGAAAATAAATCAATACTTTCTGACCAATCATAATTGAGAATTAAAGATCACTGTGGTGTGAACAATTGAATACATTCACCTACATAGACAGAAATGTGGCTGGTTTCTGAACAAGTGGTGTTTATATAGAATTACTAATTACTAAACACACTGTCTGTTGGCCAGAGGTCCATATTTATGTCCTGCAAAAATCCTTAAGTGAAGCCATTTGGCGTTTGGTGTAGACATAAAGAGACACATGATCTCTTCAACAACACATTAAACCCAGCTTCTCTTCACCATCTTACCTTTTTAATTTCGCTATAAATTTAAAAGACGAAACATAAAAAATGCTACAAAAATATAAAAAACTTGATGAAAAGTGTAAACTTTAACTGTGGATACTCCTCCCGTAAATGTTTATGTTTACGCCATTTTGCAGAAGCCCTTATTGGAAGCAACTTACATATGTAATTAAGGGCCTTGTTTAAGGGTCCTGCAGTGGCACCTTGGTGTTTATGGGATTTGCACTCACAAGCTTCCGATCAGTAGTCCAACGCTTGAGCTTTTTCTTAAATTAACAGCCCCTCACAGAAAATTTCACTGTACCAGTGTTTATGTAGAACATTTTCTGTACAAGTCCCTGTGTATGAGCTTTCACAACACAAACAAAGACATATTTGAACAAATACATTAATAAAAACCTAAATATAACTGCAGCACCATTGTCAGGGCTGCGGCTATTCATTCATTCATTCATTCATTCATTCATTTTCTACCGCTTATCCGAACTACCTTGAGTCACAGGGAGCCTGTGCCTATCTCAGGCGTGGAGTTTGCATGTTCTCCCCGTGCCTCGGGGGTTTCCTCCGGGTACTCCGGTTTCCTCCAACGGGCCAAAGACATGCATGGTAGGTTGATTGGCATCTCTGGAAAATTGTCAGTAGTGTGTGATTGCGTGAGTGAATGAGAGTGTGTGTGTGTGTGTGCCCTGCGATGGGTTGGCACTCCGTCCAGGGTGTATCCTGCCTTGATGCCCGATGACGCCTGAGATAGGCACAGGCTCCCCGTGACCCGAGGTAGTTCGGATAAGCGGTAGAGAATTGTTTATAAATTCATATTTTATGTCTTTTGCATTTGTTTGCGGTTGTGAAGTCGGATAGTCAGGGCCTTAAGAGAAAAATAAAAAAATAGAAGCAGGGACCTTCAATCCTAAGTCTGTTTTCATTTCTGAAACTTTTCGGCACTGCCGCAGATTTACATTTACATACCAGCAATACAGTTTCAGCTCATAAGAGAGAGAGATTGAACAATGGCTTTTCTGGCATTTTTGAGATTTGTCTCCTCAGCTTCTTGGAATGTTTACACTCTGACAGATCTGCACTAGCATGACAATTTGTTTTCCAGGTAGAGAACAAAGCTGTTCTATAACTCTACATACATGAAAGCTTCTGCCAAATGTCAGAAATGTAAATGTGTTCAGTATAGTGCAGTGCAGTGGGACGTTGGCCATTAAAATTGTTTTGTTTTGTTGTGTGCCATACATAAGTTGTTTTTTTGTTTGTTTTTTTGTGGAAAACTGTTTCAGTGTTGATTTGAATGCACCATACTGACTAAAATGCTTTCAGTTGTTCAAATCCAATCCTCCAAATTAAGCCACTCGTTAAAATCAAGCTTTAACAACAGTACACAAAAGATTTAGACCGCACAAATCATCTGTACAGCTGGTAATTTTTCCAATGATTCATCTTTCATCAGTGTTTCTGTGTTTCATCATATCGAGCAGCGTGAGACGGGTAATCAAAGTCAAATTACTTAACAAAGCAATATGAAATTATGTGGCAGAGAAATGAAGGAGGCGTGCGGGCGCTGTTGGAGGAGGCGGATAAGACTGCGGAGGAGAAGGAAGGTGAGGAGGATGTGTACGAAGCCATGGCTATGTCTCTCAGCGAGGCCTGGAAAATGTTAGTAAGCCACCTGGAGAAACGGCGCTCACTCCTGCAGCTGGCCTGCAACTTCTACGACCACGCTCTGGAGGTGAGAGAGACGAGCGTGTCACAACCATAACCCTTAAGAGCGAATGCATTGTTCTTACTTTAATAAGAAATAAATAATGTGGAAACAATGATCTTGAATAAGATTGGAGACATTAAAGTCATTACATTCATGTGATTAAGCTAATCACAGCAAACACGTTAGAGACGCATGTTTGGAACAGTGCAGTTGTGAAACATCCAGTGTGAAGGTCAAGATCAGAACGTTTCTTGTTAACAGTACAATAAGTACGGATGAGAGAGAAAAATGAGAGAGAGAGAGAGAGAGAGAGAGAGAGAGAGAGAGAGAGAGAGAGAGAGAGAGAATGAATGGAGAAAAAGAAAGAGAATGGGGAATGGGTGAAAAACACAAAGAGGGAGAGAGGGATAGTGAACTCCAAAAAAAAGAGAATGGACTGAGTGAGGAGCAGAGGGAGGGAGGGAGGGAGGGAGGGAGGGAGAGAGAGAGAGAGAGAGAGAGAGAGAGAGAGAGAGAGAGAGAGAGAGAGAGAGAGAGAGAGAGAGAGAATGGAGAAAGAGAATGGGTGAAAAAACACAAAGAGGGAGAGAGGGATAGTGAACTACAAAAAAAAGACTGAATGAGGAGCAAGAGGATGGAGAATGTGGAGAGAGAGAGAGAGAGAGAGAGAGAGAAATGAGGAGTAAGAGAATTAAGAGCCTGAGAGGTCATGGGGATGGAGTGGGGGAGAAAAAGAGAAAAAAGACAGTGAGTGAGTAAGTGTGTGTGTGTGTGTGTGAGAGAGAGAGAGAGAGAGAGAGAGAGAGAGAGAGAGAGAATGTCTGATAAGATTCCAGTACAGCCTTTCATCATCATCCATCTCTACACTTTTGTTCTGTGCCGAGTTTGTTGCTGCTTCCACATCTGAAGTAACTGTGTGTGTGTGTGTGTGTGTGTGTGTGTATGTGTGTGTGTTTGTGTGTGTATGTGTATGTGTGTGAGTGTGTGTGAGTGTGAGTGTGTATGTGTGTGTGTATGTGTGTGTGTGTGTGTGTGTGTGTGAGTGTGTGTGAATGTGTGTGTTTGTGTATGTGTATGTGTGTGTGAGTGTGTGTTTGAGTGTGTGTGTGTGTATGTGTGTGTATGTGTGTGTATGTGTATGTGTGTGTGTGTTTGTGTGTGTTTGCTTAATTTACTTTCAAAGTAACAGCTGTTTCCTCTGTTTTTTTCTCTCTCTTTTCTTAAACAAGGGCTTTAATATTAGTTTTGGGAATTCACACTGAGCTAAAATTACACATTAAAGAACAAGGCAGAAAAGAAAAGATATGAGGTCCATTGCTGATTGGACTGAGAAAGAAAACAAGTGTATTTGAGCTTGTGTGTATTTTTCTCTAGTCAGGACTGGGTGTGCTCTGGGACAGAAGAGTTGAATAAGCCTCTGATTACTGATGACTGTAATCAGTTCTGTCTGTGATTACTCAAGGCGCTGATTCTTTTTCTAGAACAGAAATTTTGACAGTTTTAATACTCGCTGTAATTCAACACACAGCTTTATATTAATTATATACACTTGTTCAAAGGAGTTCTTGTTTCTATAGTAACGCTGTAAGTGGATTAGGACTGAACAGGCCCTCACACACACTACATATACACACAAGTGTGTAAAAATGAAATCTTAATCTTAATACATCACCCATCAAACATGTTAATAAGGTGTAAATAGTGCAGAATTGAATCAGTATGTTGTGTGTGTTTGTGTTCTCTTTGTGTGACTGTAGTTTGCCATTAAGATAGATGAAGCGGAGGAGCTGCAGCGTGTGGGACACAAACTGAACGGTGATGTTTGTTTAATTGAGCTGAAGCACAAATACAGCAGTGTGAAGAGAAGTGAGTGAGCTGACCACACACACACACACACACACACACACACACACGTATACCTGACTGTCTGTGTATGACATTATCCTTTCATTTATCTATCTATCTATCTATCTATCTATTTATCTATCTATCTGTCTGTCAGTCTGTCTGTTTATCTGTCTGTCTGTCTGTGGCTAGCTGTTGCACATTCATTCATACTGTCTCAGTGTCTGCATACAGTATTACATTATCTAGCTATTTAGCTGTCTGTCTGTCTGTCTGTCTGTCTGGTTGTCAGTTTGACTAATATATTATCTGTTGCATTATCTATCTATCTGTTGCTCTGCCTTCCTTTTGTCTATCTATCCATGTATTTTGTTGTTCTCTCTCGGACCTTTATTGTTCTTCCAGTATGATCATCAGACCAGGTTGTAATGAAGAAAAATGACCACAGCACTAATGGAAGCTTTAGTCATGAAGCTAATGACCTGAGTGTTAATGGAATAAATCTAAACCTGTCTGTGTGCAGTACACTCATAATAGTGGAAACATAATATTACTTTTAACCCTTATAGACACACCTACCATTTGGCATGAAAAACTCTTTTCCCAATAATATATGTATTGATAAATGATTACTGTCGAAATAAAAGATTATTGGAGCTTTTAAAACAGTACTCATTATGTCCATATACACTTCAGTACATTTTTAAAAATGCATCAAATGATTTAATGCCATTGTGTGAACTTTTAGGCCTCCTGGAGAAGTCCATGCTGGCGCTGAATAAAAGTTATGAGTTGTTGGATTTCCTGAAGAGCTTTGAGGCTGAGGAGGCTCTGAGGTACGGAGGTGGGGCACGCGGTGCCCGTAACAGCTACAGGAAAGTGGATGGACTGATGGAGCTCCTGCAGGACCGACGCAGGGCAGTTGACCAGTGTATGGTTCAACAAATCCGCAATCAGGAAGTGAATAGCAGGATCGCTGAGTGGGAGAGACAAGAACAGGAAGTAAGTGACCTGATAGATGAGTATACTGGAACTAAATAAATAAATATGATTTTTGGAAACTGTTAAAAATGTGGGGGACACGGTGTCTTAGTGGTTAGCACGTTCGCCTCACACCTCCACGGTTGGGGGTTCGATTCCCGTCGATTCCCGCCTTGTGTGTGTGGAGTTTGCATGTTCTCCCCGTGCCTCGGGGGTTTCCTCCGGGTACTCCAGTTTCCTCCCCCGGTCCAAAGACATGCATGGTTGATTGGCATCTCTGGAAAATTGTCCATAGTGTGTGATTGTGTGAGTGAATGAGAGTGTGTGTGCCCTGCGATGGGTTGGCACTCCGTCCAGGGTGTATCCTGCCTTGATGCCCGATGATGCCTGAGATAGGCACAGGCTCCCCGTGACCCGAGGTAGTTCGGATAAGCGGTAGAAGATGAGTGAGTGAGAGAGAGAGTGTTAAAAATGTTTATTTTTAACAGATAAAGTTGAATGGCAATATTTTAAACAGATTTTATAGGTAGCATTGTCAGGGCTCTCAAGTTTTGAAGACAGGCAAACGTGATTGGCTATAGTGTAGACTCTTTTTTTGATTGGCTGATAAGTGTCAGGCTCGACTATGAACTCCAGGGGAGACGCGATTGATTCCTGCCCGGTTCCACAGAGACAGCGGTGCGGACAGAGACATTTTTGGCGCTGCGTCATATTAAATATATGATAAATAGTCAAAAAGTTTTTCTGCATGAGAAATACAATGTGTGGCAGGAAAGTGTGACAAAAGACCCAAATGCGTGACTGTCACTCTCAATGCGTGACAGCCCTGCATTGTTCTGTCATGGAACAAATATCAGCTAATCAGTGGCTAGCGAGTTGATACAGCCTGATGAATGACACAGGGAAGTTAATCAAAGTTAAAGTAGCTTTTAACTAAAATGTGTTTGAAACCATTTATAATCCAGATCAATCTATCATTTTGCATTCACTCTAAAAAAAGAGAGAAAACCCAAATATAAAGCATTACACTCTCCTCCTCCAGAAATCTGCCAGACTGGACTCTGAAATAAGAATCATCAGCTATGAACCTATATATTAAGAATAAATGTTCTTAGCTCACTAGTGAACTAGCTAACTAGCTTAGGTGTAAACCAAAGAGGGTGTAAACAGGAAGCGTTCCTGATGATTGAATTTGCCAACCACTTAAATTCTGATATGAGATGCCTGGCTCCTCACTACTGCAGTGTTGGATCAACAAGATATGAACATGTCCTGATGAAAAATTTAAAGTTTTCTACAATTTAATTTTTTTTCTGAAATGCTAAATTTTAAACAGGGCAAAGGGTTGTTGCAATGGATCACTGACTGGCAATCTGAAGCCTTACATTAGACATCTACAATATGGAACTAGATTTGTAAAGTTCGTTGCGACAAACTTTGATGTTGGCTTTTACGAGGCAAGTATTCGCAAAGGTTGGTGCTTTTTGGAGGAGAGTGGACAAATACAAATACACAAATACTCCTGAGGAAGTTTCCCTCATTGTGCTGAGTGTTTTGATATGTAAAATGTTCATGTTGTGCTAATTTTTGATTTTCACGTGACATCACGTGACGTCATCAAAATACCCGCGAGGCAGTTCCCCTCATTGTGCTGAGTGTTTTGATATATCACATGCCCATGTTGTGCAAAATTTTTTATTTTCACGTGACATCACATGACATCATCAGAATACACGTGAGGAAGTTCCCCTCATTGTTCTGAGTGTTTTGATATGTCACATGTCCATGTTGTAAAAAGTTTTTTGATTTTGCATATATTGGGGTTGGGCTGCGGCACAACAGGAAGGCCAGTCGGTACACCAATTTAGAGTATCACCCTAAAGGAGCTGGCCGAGTTTAGTGTAGATAGTTTGAAAGCTTGCCGAGTTATAAACCTCCAAAGTTTATAATGGGAGTCTATGGGAAAAAAGGCCAATTTGAGACCCGGTACCTGAAGTACCGGTACTCGGATCGCTTAGAAAAGTAATAGCAACAAACTTCAGACCAGGGTCTATAACATATCCGAATTTGGTGCATGTGGCTCGAAAGCCCTAGGCCGCATAAAATTTTTTACATTTTTGTCTAAGCTGAAATAGGAAAACAGAATGTTGGCTTCTACAAAGCTACATAATACTCTGAACAAACTGTTATATTGGTGTACCGACTGGCCTTTCGGTTGTGCCGCAGCCCCGCCCCCAAAATATGCAAAATCAAAAAACTTTTTACAACATGGACATGTGACATATCAAAACACTCACAACAATGAGGGGAACTTCCTCAGGAGTATTCGAATGACACCACATTCTCGTTTCCACTTGCCTCCAAATGTTTTGGCACCCTATCTTTCTGTCCACTTGCCTCCAAAATTAACACTGACCCTTATGTCCACTCGCCTCCAAAAAGCACCGGCCTTTGCGAATACTTGCCTCATCAAAGCCAACATCAAAGTTTGTCGTGACAAACTTTACAAATCTAGTTTGTAATTTGAAAATGAATGGATGATGAGCTGTGTACATTTTTATCAGGACATCATTAGCCGGCAAGTCATAAAAAAAAAACATTAAGGGTTCTTATTTTTATTTAAAAAGGTAAATACAATGTCAAATGCACATCCTCACATTACAAGAACTGTGTTCCAATATCAAGTTCTGCTCACAGTGTTAAATCTTTTATCTTTTTAATGTTTATTCTTCCTGCAATCTCAAGGAGGTTCTTTCTGCTCTTGGCTCCCTATTGATTATCTCCACCTCAAAATCTCTAAAGCTGTTTGCAGACTCTGTTTATAAAAGCCCTGTTACTGTTTGGCCTCTTATTCTCTTTACCATGCAGGTAACATGCTGGTTTAAGGAAAATGCCGACCCATTCTTAGAAAGGAATCAGCTGGGCTCATCCCTCTCTGAAAGTGAGGAGTTGCTGCAGGAGTATAAAGAATTTGAACTCAAAGCCAAGGTATGGCTTTATTTTCTAAGGACTTTTACAAGCAATGCAGAAATACAGCTATTTACAATACAGTTGAGGGATATAACTGAAACTCTGATATAGACTGAAACTCTTTACATCGTTTACTCTTACATCCTGGGACTGAAATGGGCATGATTAATATTACATATTATAAACCCTTATAAATGTATTGCATTTATTGGTACAGGGGAAATATCTATAAAATAATATGCATTTTAGTTTTACTAAAAAAAAGTTTAATAAAAGTTCTATCCATTGCCGTGAAACCCCTAAATTTGTTCTGTTGTGGAACGTTCTAGAAAATAAATATCAAAATCTATATAAAGTTTTCCAAATATTTCACAGAGCTCCATTAAAACCCTTATTTAAAAAAAAATAGAAAGAACAACACACAACTGCAACTCTGTCTAAAATAGACCGTCCACCAAATGTCAGTAACCGGATAAAGAGGGGATTAGTCTGAGAGGCAACCAAGGGATCAAGGGTAACTCTGAAGGAGCTGGAGGAATCCACATCTCAGATGGGAGAAGCTGTTCATGCTACAACTCTCCACAAAGCTGCACTTTATGAAAGAGTGGAAAGCTAGTGAAATCCATTGGCAAGTTCATAGTGCAGATGTAAAAAAAAATCATAAAGACGGCTTTAGGCTTCCGAATACTGGTTGCTATAGTAATAACGTTTATCAGTGGGTGGCACGACTAGCATTCCGTGCAAAAAAAAATCTGTTTTCTTGGAGCTTAAAGATTTGGAAACATTCCAACAGAAGTTTTGCTGTTTGTTTATAAAATTTACCCGAATGTATGAGATGAAGAGGAAGCAGTGTGTGCTCTGTGCCACAGATCACATACGGTCTACTGTCAAAAATCCCATTTACACCAAGTCGAGTTGCTCCATATTTGCATCAAGTTAAACTTTTCTCAATTTTGTCACCTACATCTAGTTGCCAAAGGTAGCTGTTGATCTTGTTGCTGGAAGCCACAAAGAATGATGTCTGGCTTTTTTGCTGCTGCGAGTAGCTGTATGTGCTAAAGTTAGCATGAGAACATCCGCAGTAAAGCATGGTGTCAAGGACGCGGGGATAAAAATGGACCCAAGTGCAGGATAGCGTAACAGAAACGGGGATTTATTAACAAAAACACTGAACAGGAACATGGACTCAAGACAGGACGACAACAACAAAAGACAACAGAGGATTCTGCGCTGCTCAAGGCAACGCGGCTCAACTAAATAGTACAAATAATTAATCGGACATGAGGTACAGGTGTGCAGAGGCGGGGAGGAAAAGACAAGGGCGGGGCAGACACGTGAACACAGAATATAAACAAAAAAGGCACATGGCCAAAGTCCGGGTAGACTCCTGACACATGGTGGTGGTTGGCTTAGCCTCTTGACTGCTGTTCTGTCTATTTTACTATGTAAAACTGACCAAGTCCCAATTAAACACCGATCGGTTGCAGTTTGGAGATTTGGTACCATTGACTGTGCTGAAATATTAAATCCAGTCTGCCCATGGTGACTCTCCTTACTAATGTATATGACTGCATATGAAGTATCTGACTGTAGAAAGGACATTATTCATTAAAACACTCTCTGGTGTTTATAACAGTTTATAATCACACCCTTCAGTGTCACCCAAATGAGGATGAGGTTCACTTTTGAGTCTGGTTCCTCTCAAGGTTTCTTCCTCTTCCATCTAAGGGAGTTTTTCCTCACCACAGTAACCTCAGTCACCTCAGGCTTGTTCACTGGGGATAAATACATACACATTTAAATATAAGCCTAACATTAATCTCGAACTTTTTTGCAATATTAATTTTTGTGTAATATTAAACTTTTTGTATTATGTTTCTTATGTTCTGTAAAGCTGCTTTGAGAAATTTGTCCATTGGATAAAAGCGCCTTACAAATAATATTGAATTATATCATATGTGTGCAGCAATGGACCCTTTTGCTTGAGCGACTTCTCCAGCAGGCATCTGAGCTTCTTCCCTTAAGTGAAAAGTTCAGCTCCATCTCAGAGAAAAGTCAGAATCTTCTCAAGATAAATGACCAGTTCTGGGATCTGATGATGTGTCGACTGGGACAGTTGCACGAGAGCAACAGCTTCTTCAGCAGCGCTAATAAAGTATGTGAGCCAAGGAAGTAAAATGCCGTCGTAATTATGTCTGATGGCTCTGATGCTATATCACACATGCTAGAATCATCACAGACAGTAAATTAAAAAGACTGTAAGTCTTACAGTGAATAAAAATATGCTCATGTTATGCTCTCTCAATGAATTAACTGAATATATCCAATTAATAACGAATTCATTTCATTTAGTAATATATTACTTCAATTTAGAAATGAATTCCCTAAATTTAAGTAGATTTGATGCTTCATGGTAATTATCATCTCTCCTAATTAATTCTTCATTCGATTCCAGCAAGATGTAAGTATGAGATGTTGTAAACAGAGCAAATCTCCCAGGTATATTGTTCTTTCTCTCTTTTCCTTGTAATTCCTTCCTGTTTTGCTGCTAAAAGGTGTTCATGTTTTCATCTTCGACCGTCTTCTTTTGTTGCTTTTTATTTTCCTATTCTCTATCTAGAGGCTTTAATATAACGTGAATTATATTAAGTGAATCAAGACTTATGAATATAATATATAACTTATGAATAAATTTATTAAGCTAAGGTTTGAGGTTATTTATTTTAGGGACCGGATCACAGAGTGAGTGAATTACCAGTTTATAAGAGCGAAACCTTATTGTATGAAATGGAATGAAAAATTGAGGTTATTATAAGTAACTATGAGCCCTTGGAACTGTGTAATAACTAAACTGCACTTATTGATAGTCTGGTGAATGTCAGTGGATACTGGAATTATTTCAAGTCATTTAATGTGTGGAGTCCTACACGATATGGTAATGTCCTTGCTCCAACTGATTCAAATCAAAGGTCATGAGAAAACATTTAGAAGTGAAAATCTGTATATACTGAATTTGCTACACTGAATGATTTGATCTGAGTTATATAGCATGCTAGATCACAAATTGGAGGACAAAATCTGACTTCATAAGTGAATTTTCATCTTGCCTTTTGATAGAGGTCTTTTGATAGAGCATAGTCACACTGCTTTGTTATTTTTTATTTTGTCATGCACTATTATAGACAATATTATTCAAGTACTAAGCATGTTCCATATTTTCTCCCTCTTTGTGGTTTTCAGGCTTTTGAAATCCTGGGAAACATTGAGTGCACTATAAAGGGCTTGCAGACTCAAACCGTGCAATTGACCGAGCTGGCTAAGAAGCACGAAGAACTGCATCGCAGTATTAAAGAAGTGGCCACTGAACCTCTTCAACGAGGACAGCTCATACTTCAGAAGCTCAGTCCACAGAGGTGAGACATTTAAGAACTGATCTTCAACACTTTAAAGCACCTACAATGTGGGTACCACAGAAGAACACTTTTAGAGTGAATACTAAGAAGAATACTATGGTTCTGGCTTTGAACTGCTGTTGTAGTGGTCGGTTTTGTGCTCTGTCATTAAACATCTGATGGCTTTGCAGGAAGGCATTAGTGTTAAATCTATAATGAGTTCAGAAAAGCTGATTTATTTTCAAAAGCTCCTGGTTACACAAGCCACTTGTATATATATACAGTTGGAAAAAGGACATTATTTTCAATCACACTTTCTGGTGTCACCCAGATGAGGAGAGGTTCCATCCACCTGTTAATATATATTAACCCGTTATATATATATATATATATATATATATATATATATATATATATATATATATATATGTATTTTTTTTTTTTTTGGCAGTGCCCAAGTCGGAGGTGTGCAAAAAATGCTGGGATACATCAGAGAGCGGGTGGATGGGCTGAGCAAGCAGTGTCAAGCCAATAGGGAACTTGCTGGGAAGAAACAGAAGTTGCTGACCTCCTTCGACAACCTGGAGGAAAAGGTACCGTTGGAAACGATTTCATTTGTAACGGCAAAGCTCTTCTAAATCAAATACTTAGTGATTGGGTCCTGTTTTTAACACTCCACTTACAACCCCAAAGGTGCACAGGTGCACATCACCTGTTTTATAAGGACCAATAAAAGGTGAGGTGCATCTGTAAAAGCATCACACAAGTGTGGTGACGTTCTTAAATTAATTGTACTTGAAGATTATATCTAAGTGAGGAATCAGCAAGCCAGAAGTGTGTATTTTCATATTCACTACAAATAACACTGCATGATTTCAACTGCTGTGTGACATTAAGTCCTCTGGGCAACATTCTGTCATATGTCCTTTTGTTCTACACTGCTAGTGTGGTTCCCTTTACAACTGGGAGAATACAGAGTACAACTCATAAAAATGGATGATTGGGTGACCATAAATTTATTAAGAGAAATAGTTATGTACTCCATGTACTTTCATATATTTTTTTATGTTTGGAAAATGAAAAAGCAATTTAGACAGAATAAAATGACCAACATGTTTGCCTGGATTTGAAAAGGAAGTTTAGTTTTCAGTTGAAATTGGAGCAAGCTTTTTGATTGATTGAGGGCTGCTGGAAGGAACAGATCTTAGCCCTGGGCTGTGCAGCAAACTGCAATTTGTTGCCAGTCATTTTATGCTCATTCAGTCATTTCTGTTTTCTAAATGAAAGCTATTTATTTCACTCTGCTTTTTCTATGCTGCAATTCAGTACACAAAAATGATGGTGCCCAAAATATTTTGTTAAATTCCAGATGGTAATTCATATGGCTGTAGTTCCTGCCAATGACCACTTTTTTCAGAATATTAGGAAAGTTGATTGTAGCAGAGCTGCACATTTGATCACACTGACATGTTTTTCTTTCCAGATCTCAGGCTGGATTAAAAGCAGTAATGGTGTCTTATCCAGTTATATGGAGCCTGGTTCCTCACTCTTTGAGGCTGAGGAGGTGCTCAACAAACACCTGGAGTTATCCACACATACACAGGTGAGCTTAACTTCACACAAAAACAAGTGAGACCCATTGGCATTCAATTTCAAATGAAGATTTAGTTGCTTCCTAAAGGTTAAGAAGTTCATTCATTCATTCATTCATCTTCTACCACTTATCCGAACTACCTCAGGTCACGGGGAGCCTGTGCCTATCTCAGGCGTCATCGGGCATCAAGGCAGGATACACCCTGGACGGAGTGCCAACCCATCACAGGGCACACACACACACTCTCATTCACTCACGCAATCACACACTACGGACAATTTTCCAGAGATGCCAATCAACCTACCATGCATGTCTTTGGACCGGGGGAGGAAACCGGAGTACCCGGAGGAAACCCCCGAGGCACGGGGAGAACATGCAAAATGAGGTGTGAGGCGAACGCGCTAACCACTAAGCCACCGTGCCCCCCCGTTAAGAAGTTTTATATAATAAATAATATGTATATAAACAAGCCAATAGTAAGAACTAGCAAACAGACTGGGACAAGCACAGACAGATTGGATTAATGCGCCAAGAGAATAGAAGTATGTCTTGAGGTATGCCAAGATTTAAAAGCAGAAATGGAAAGAGCACATTTAATTTCAAGTGCTAACTGGTTCCACAGGCTTGGAACAGCGACTTCTAGGCTCTTTAACCTTTTAGTTGAAGACATTAGATTAGATTAGATTCAACTTTATTGTCATTACACATGCACAAGCACAAGGCAACAAAATGCAGTTTGGCATCTAACCAGAAATGCAATAAGCAGCAAGTGCAAGATGTACAGTATTTACAATATGAGTACAGTATGAAAAGGATAATCTACAAAGGAATATGCTTTGGATATACAGGTATAGATATACAAGATATACAGATTGGGTGCTTTAGATATGAAATATACACGATGTTATATATTATATATTATCTCAATAAATATACAGGTGCTATTGTCATAATATACAGGGGTGGGTGGTCACATTATAAGCCTTAAAAACAATCAGCAAGATCTTAAACTGGATTCTAAAGTAGACAGGGAGCCACTGAAGAGACACCAGAACTGGGTTAATGTAATCACGCCTTTTATACCAGTCAGCAGTCTTACAGATGAATTCTGGACTATCTGCAAGTGTGACAGTAAGGACCGTGGACAATACCTGGACCCGAATATCTTGCTGTAGTTGGGACATGAGAGATTTGCTGTATGGTTCAGCGTGCCAGTGTGTATACCGGATTTTACTATCCACTTGTCTTTCCATTTCTAAGAATGTGTTAAAGCAACCCTTCGACAACAGCTTCTGTCCGATAGGTTTCCTGTAGACAAACTGGAGTTCTTTGTAGGACTCTTGGCATGGTAGAGACCATCGATTAACATGACCCACCTAATGGTGTTGCCTCTAAGCTTTGCATCAATACTTTTGAATGCTTTATAGATTTGTGGTATCCTGCTCTTCACTAGTAACTCCCTATGCCAGATCTTTAACCACTGAGCAACCTCATCTCACTTCTTCACTTGCTTTAGAAAATCTAGTGTATATCCAAGCTTTAGTTATTTTCTTCAAGTATGCAGGTGGCATTCAGCGAGGAAGCAGACTGGTGGATTGTCTTAAAAGGTGTGTGTAGCTGTGCCGGTTAGTTAGTAGATTAGTATGGTAGATAGTAAACCACTATTGTGTCAGAGAGTAAGTGTGGGATGTGGAAGGTCATTGGTTCGAATCCCAGGTCCACCAAGTTGCCACTGCAGGGCCCCTGAGCAAGGCCCTTAACCCTCAATTGCTCAGGTGTATAAACTGAAATAAGACAAAGTAAGTCACTCTGGATAAGAGTGTCTGCTAAATGCTGTAAATGTAAATGCAAGTTCTTGGAAAGGTGTCTGATTGCTGCAGGGTTTTACAGTTAAACATCCCTGCTTCATCATTACATTCACTGAGAACAGAGAATCCACAGACCACCTACTGGGTCTTATCCCAGGGGTTTTTAAGTTCCTGCTAAATTTGGATCGCACACTAAACTCCCAAGTATGAGCTGCATGATTTGCTGGATAACAGTGTTGAAAGCTTTAATGAGATTGATAATGAAATCCTTGTTTTGTTTCCAGCATTTCTCATGAATTTCAACAATCATGCATAGTATCATGCATAGTATTCTTCAGTCTTTCTTAAAGGTACACTTTATCTCTCTTCTGATGTAATCTACAAGACACCATGACTCATGCTATTACTTCAGAAAAGAGCAGCGATCTGTTATGGCCTGCATACTGTTCCATATATACATACATCATCTAAACACATATACGATGGAATATATACTTCATTCCTGTAGTAATGTAACCTATATAAAGCATTACTTGTTAGTTTGCCTTTTAAATAGTAGACCCTCTAGGTAATTATGACATAGTTTTACTTTTAAAGGCAGGCAAAAGTGTAAGAAACAGCCAGCAATCAACACAAAAGGGATATATGAAATACACAAAGTGCGTAATAAGAGGAAATACCAGAATCTAGTTAAAAACATAGATGAGATGTAAAAGAATTATCAAAAATGATTTGACAATTTGGGGCACGGTGGCTTAGTGGTTAGCACGTTCGCCTCACACCTCCAGGTTTTGGGGTTCGATTCCCGCCTCCACCTTGTGTGTGGAGTTTGCATGTTCTCCCCGTGCCTCGGGGGTTTCCTCCGGGTACTCCGGTTTCCTCCCCCGGTCCAAAGACATGCATGGTAGGGTGATTGGCATCTCTGGAAAATTGTCCGTAGTGTGTGATTGCATGAGTGAATGAGAGTGTGTGTGTGCCCTGCGATGGGTTGGCACTCTGTCCAGGGTGTATCCTGCCTTGATGCCCGATGACGCCTGAGATAGGCACAGACTCCCCGTGACCCGAGGTAGTTCGGATAAGCGGTAGAAAATGAGTGAGTGAGAGATTTGACAATTAGCTGATTAAAAAACAGTGAATACAAAGGAAGTAACAAGTGGACATTTTTTTTGATGATATCCCCTCTGCACCTTCGGTGGTATGGGCTGGAACTGTTAGGCAATTTTGTCACAGTGTTGAGTCCTTTAAAGTAAAACTCTTAATAAATTGTCACTGAGAATCTGAGGTGTGTTATTTTCCTTCAGAGTGTCATGGCAGAGTCAGAAACCACTGAGGGAATGATTAAGGAACTGAAGAAGCTGGAGTCCTCTGAGGCAGTGGAGCTCTCCAACCGAGCCTCTGTGCTGACAGAGCAGCTGAACACACTGCAGAGGAACATCTCCACACGCCTGGAGAGCCTCAGGAGCTACATTAGCTTTTTATCTACAGCCAAGGAGGTGCTTATTCACACTGAGTCAATCTGAGCACGACATTCTTACAAATGGAGTTAACAAATGTGTCAGTGTATGTATAAGCAAAAGTAACATCATGATAATGTTCATAAAAGAAATGTTATAGTTTTACTGACTGCAATAAAGCATTGTCCTGGGGTTCAATCAAATTACATAAAATGGTATTTGCATTTGGTTTTATTTCCTCATTTGATAATGCCATTTATTCATTCATTTTGTTTTGTTATGGTGCTAATATCCTCTTCCAGGTTGGAGATCAGATTAAGACGTTGTTGGATTTCTATAAGAAAAGACCAGAGGCCGAGGAGGAGTATGAGGAAATTGGCATTGTCATGAAGGAGGACATGGATGCAAGATGGCAGTTGTTCTTACAGAAGTTCCTCTCCATGCAGGACCAGGGCAACAACTTTATCAACATCTCTACTATGGTCAGTTACACTGAATACATTTACATTTCTTCATTTGGAAGACATTAAGCACTAATTTCCCGAAGGTCAGGAATTCGAATCCCAGGTCCACCAAACTCCCACTGATGGGCCCCTGAGCAAGGCCCTTAACCCTCAATTGCTAAGTTGTATAAATTGAAATAAATTGTAAGACACTCTGGATAAGGGTGTCTGCTAAATGCTGTAAATGTAGAAAATTGAAGAGAAACATGAAAGCAACAAGTGAATTTAGTCACCTGGTCTACAGGCTCTATTGCTATCTTTGCTGTTAAAGAACTGTCATTTACTCCATTGCTTGCTGCCGGTTACAGGTGTTGTGGAAGTTCCGAGCTTAGAGAGATTTAAAGAATAAAGTATAACACTGGTAGACACGAGCAAGAGTAAAAAAGTTACACAATTTATTGTGCTCAGCTGCGCAGCAGGACCCAACACTCCACATGTAGCATGAGGGATGAAGGGGCAAGATCATTGATTACATCAAGGTTTTATAGACAGAACTCAAGAAAACCAAAGATATGTAAAAGCAAAACATCATCAATCATTGGCTCAAAATTACCTCATGCATCTCCTGACCAAGCTAATCTGACCAGGCCAAGGTCTTCTAGAGGACGTATTGGACATTGTTTATGGACAACTCGTCCCCAGTCCCTTGTCATAATCTTAACAAAACCTACTGTTGACGATGTCAGTCTCATGACGCACACAGGGTACAAGCATAGAAGGACAAAGCCTTATGAACATCTTAAGATTAGAAATTTCCACCACACAGGTAAGCGAGACGTTGAGTCTGAACATCAAAGCAGCAGTTCATGTTGTGGAAAAGACTACAGACAGTCTGAGCAGGAAGAAAGCCGAGCTCACCGACCTGTGGACGTCATGGCAGCTCCATTACAGTCAACTGAAGTCTTTGAAGAAACAGTGGAAAAAATTCAAAGATCAAGTTAAAAAGGTAAAACATTGAACTTGTTTGGTGCAAACTATGAGGACAGGCGAACATGCACATTAGGAGTTACATTAATAACAGGAGATGTGATTTGCTGTTACAGGTTGTGAATGAACTAAAGTCTCTGGAGGGAATTCTTTCTCCAGCGTCCAAACATGACCTGGGAAGTGATCTTCAGAGTGTGTCTAAGCTGCAAGAGAGATTCATCTCTACCAAGCCACAGTTTCTGGTATGAGCAGTATTTGAGGTCGCAATTAAACCGTTCAGTGACTTTTAATGCAACAGATCAGATAATACAAGCAGCAAAGCAAAAACAAACCACATCACATACTTATTGTTGATTGGCTACTGCATGTGTCAGTCTGAGAGATGGCAGAAACCAGAGAGATGAGCCTTCAATGACTCTACTGATCCTTTTATTCATGCTTATTTTTATCCAGAGCATTAGTGTGATGTTATTTTAGGCACAGCGTCAACATAGCACAGCGTTCACACGAATATCCGCAAGCTTAAATGATGCCTAAAGGAAGCCGGGTTGTTCAGACAACAGCTTCGTTTTGTAATAGGAAAAGAAACTTTGCATTAAACTATTTTCACTAGTCTAACTTGATAACAGACTGAAAAAGTGTGGTTGTCTTTTAATTTCCAACACACACATGCACACACACACACAGACACACACACACACTACTGTATATAGTAACTAATTTCAGTAACAATTTGAAATTGTTGGTACCTTAAATATTTATGTAAAATTTATTTAGATTAGATTAACCTACAATATTTGAACTTATATAGTATACTATGGTATAGTTTTCTAATACAGATATATTTACTTATTTTAAAGATTTATTCTAGAGAGAAACAAACGTCCCCATAAATTTGCGAACATGCCTTTATATCAGCTTTAATTGTCTTTTATTTTTTACAATAGAATCTTATAACGAAGAGTTAGATAACATTTCCTCCGTTGCTTTTTTTTTCTATCTCGCATGTATCTTAATTAAAAGGAATTAGGTTCTAGCATTTTTAAATAGGATTATCCCTTAAAAGTGATCTCACTTTGTCTGAAGCATAGGACGATCACAGACATTTTGATGATTGGTATTTGATCAGAAACTGATTTGTTCAGGCTTATTATGTCCATTTCAATACAACATGTAAACCCAGCCAGTTGATCAAGTGTGACATTTAATGTGTGAAATCATATTAAAGTCACACTTGGCTAGCGAGGATTTAGACATCTGTAGAAAGATAGCAAAAATATAGCCAATGGCAAAATTTTAAAAGTCAATAAAAGAATTTCCAGATCACTTTATATGAAAATATTATAAGCGCCTAAAGCTTCATAACATCAGTTCAGACACAGTGACACCTGATGGGTTTTTACAGACCAACATATAAATATGGCCTGCTGAAAATCTAGCTTTAAGGAATATTTACTTGTTAATTTAAGTAAGATAAAAATAGATTAGATTTCAATGTAATATTTTTTAGTATTGTATATTTTTATATACAGTACTGTGCAAAAGTTTTAGGCAGGTGTGAAAAAATGCTGTAAACAAAGAATGCTTTCAGAAATATAAATAATGAGTGTTTATTTCTGTCAATTTACAAAATGCAAAGTGAGCAAACAAAAGAAAAATCTAAATCAAATCAATATTTGGTGTTACTACCTTTTGCCTTCAAACCAGCATGAAGTGATGGCACGACCCCCACAGAGCCCTGATCTCAACATCATCCAGTGTGTCTGGGATTACATGAAGAGACAGAAGGATGTGAGAAAGCCGACATCCACAGAAGATCTGTGGTTAGTTCTCCAAGATGTTTGGAACAACCTACCAGCCAAGTTGCAAGTGTAGCTAGAAGAATTGCTGCTGTTTTGAAGGCAACGGGAGGTCACACCAAATATTGATTTGATTTAGACTTCTCTTTGGTTCATTCACTGCATTTTGTTCATTTATGAAAATAAATGTTTAACACTTCCATTTTTAAAAGCATTCTTTGTTTATAGCATTTTTTCACACCTGCCTAAAACTCTTGCGCCGTACTGTATATATATATATATATATATATTTTACTTTTTATCATCACTACAGATTCATTGCAGAATGAATTATATTCTCTCTATTCATGCAAGATAGATTACTTAGTCTTGCTTAACTTTCATCCTAGCAACTGAACGCCGAAGTGGAATTCCTGGTTAAGACGTCGGAGCTGTTGACGCTGAAAGGAATCCCAATGAAAGAGAAAAACGAGAGGGTCAGCGAGCTGCTCCTGGTGCACCAGCGTGTGAGGGATAAAATCCGCGAGTCTGAGACCATTTTCAGCATGGCCGTCAAATTCCATCAAGTTTATCAAGAGGTAATGTCATGGTTCATCGATCCGATCTCCCACAGCTTTCCGTTAGTATCAGCTAAAAGCGGCGCTAAGTAGAAAATACTTACATGCCAACAAGACTATTAAAAATGGCAGAAAAAATAAAGATTATTATTACAGTGTCTTTCAGAGTCTTTAAGACAGGTTTATTGATTCCAGGATAAACCTACAGAGAGAGAAAATTCTCCATTCTGTCCGACATCACTGAGAGCTGATAAATCAATCCTAAACGGTGTTCGCCCTCGAAAGTCCGCTTCAACTCAATACTAACTGCAAAGGCTTTTTATGAAGGCATTCTAAGAGCATTTTAAGCTAAATCTTTCTCTAAATCTAGGTTGAGTCCAAAGTTTCCTGACTACTAACTATTTCTATTGTGCACAATAAATGAAATGGTTGCTTTCATTCTCCCGGATAAACTTGCTTTCTAATCAAATACTTAATGTTTACACTCAAACTATTCTAGCCAGAAAATAAATATCAACATTCCATATCTGTTCTTTATGTGTCTGAATCTCTTCGGGTGAAGCTTTTCAATCATTTAAGCATTTTAAAATAGATGAAATTCTGCCAAGGTTGAATTGATTGTGTAATTGCTTAACTTTTTGTATAAATCTTAAATAATCTTAAATATTTGATGTAAAATGTGCTTTACAAATACACTTTTAATGACCTTTAGATGTGAGAAAGCTCTGGCTGTTTTGAATAAGTAATAGTGAGAGTTTTGGTGTGACTATAAAAATAAAAACGTATTTTTCTAATCTTCAGTTGGACAGCCTGTTAAAGGCCGAGCCGATGAAGGGGTCGAGCGACCCGACTCAGGCCAGGATCCAGCTCAGCCAGCACCAGGAGCGGCAGAACCACGTACGGCACCTTTACAAACTGGCCATGTCTCTGACCAATGATATCACCAGCACTGTCAAACAACCGGTGAGAATTTAATTAGACACATTTGATTTATTTTATCAGTAATGAGTACTACAATGTATCGATTTGGCTTTTTAGTCTATATCCTTAGCTGATATCACAAGTACCATCTGGAAAATGCAGTGACGTTTACAACACTTCCAGTCGCTCTATTTATTACAAAAGCACATTCCATATTCAGTTATTTCAGTGACTTATACATGCCTCATACCACTATCTCTACACTGAGATCATGCTTCTGGTCATTTTTTCAAGTTTAAAAAATATATTTTTGAATTTCATTAACCTCAAAAGAATGAAGAATGTTTACTAATCTCTGTTTGCACAATTCCATTACGGTCTGTACTCTGGTTGGTGCTATATCTGTCCTGTAGTGTATTGTACTGTTTGCACTATCTCTCTTGCACTATTTGCACTAAATTGCATACTTTTTAGACCTTAGCGCTGTGTTGTACTATGTAGCAGCATGGTCCTAGAGAAAAGTGGCTTCATTTCACTGTCTAATGCGTCAGCTATATGCGGTTGAAATAACAATAAAAGCTTCTTGACTTGACTTGACTTGGTTTGAAGGGCTAGCAGGTGTCGCTCTTTATAGTCAATCCTTATAGTCAAACTCTTTATAGTCAATCCTTTCCTTGATTGCCAGTGAAATAAGAATTTATTCTAGTTTTATTATTAGGTGCTTTAAACTTTAACACTGGTTGTTGCACCTTTATGATTGAATAGGTATTATCATTTAAAAATCCATCAAAAAATCCAAAAATTTCTATTTTTTGCAAAAACCAATCTTTCTGTTGGCACATTTTTTTTTATTAATGTCTAAATCTATGTTTATGTGTCTCATTTTGGTCTCTGTAGCTTCAGAAAACATTGGGGTCTTCAGTTCAGGAGAAGATGGAGCGCCTCCGTCAGGGCAGTGTGATTTGGGCTGCTCAGGCCAGCCAGTGTGAGGAGAACCTGATGAGCAACATGCACTACTGTGTGTTTAAAGAAGAGATCAGTGAGGTGAGGAAATCCTTATTCATATAAACCTGTCAGTCCTTACACTGCTTCAAGAAAGCTCACTTTCTGGATCAACAAATCAACTATATAATGACGGTCGGTGACATGCAAACTGGATCAATTATTCACAGCTTTGAATCCCAAGACTGACCTCCTGGTTGGGTTGTAAATATTTCTCACCATTCGTACATAACCCTTAATGTATAGGCTCAATTTTAGTCTCGACTTTTTCCATACTTTTTTCCTGTAAACTGACATCCTAATCAGAATAGGTCTTAGCAAGTGAAAAATCTTGATTCTATTAAAATGTGTGTAGTATTTCATTTTATAAGACTACAATAAAAACGATACAGGATTTCTAGACTTTTTTTATTATTTGTTTCAAGCTGGTCTCGTTCTTTTGTCTGATTATTTTGCTTCTCTCAAGAAACAAATGTTTAAATTCTACCAAAATTATTTGCCAATAAATAATAAAATGTAAAGCTTGAAATGAGAAAAAATGTCTAGAAATACATTTTTGTAATATTATATTTGATTGGTAATTGTAGTAATTGTATAATATGGAATACTAAATAAATTGATTACATTCACGATATCTCAGATCATTCGAATGAAATGTTTAGATTTTTCACAGTCCTGCATCCTTCCACAGGTCATACAGTAATTCATTCTTATCCCGTCTGATGCTTCTTACTGCCCAGAGCTGAATGCTAGAACTTCAGGGGCTAATTCCAACGTCCCATTGCCCCTGAGCTATTTATAGAGGGTTTCTATTTAGGCTGTGAGGCTTTTTCTGTTCCCGCTCTCGTGCTGCGGTTCTGCCTTTTGTCCTTTAACACTCTAGAGAACAACAAGGACTTCTTTCTTATCAGTCACTTCTTATCAGTTCTCTGAAAATAATCCGGAGCTTAAAGTTATATTCAAAT
>NC_083467.1:25414001-25514001 GCF_030014155.1 Tachysurus vachellii
AATGTTGCAGTTTCTGTTGCAAGAACAACACTGAAGGTCTCCAGACTAAAAACTGGGGTGGAGTATCAGTTTAGGATTATTGCTCAAAACAGATATGGCAAAAGCTATGCTTTAGAATGTCCAGCTGTTGTTGCCCAGTACCCATATAGAGAACCAGGCCCACCTGGTACTCCATTTGTGTCATCTTTGTCCAGAGATCACATGGTTGTAGAGTGGCATGAGCCTGTTGTAGATGGAGGCAGCAACATTATAGGATATCACCTTGAAAGAAAAGAAAGGAACAGTAGCCTTTGGACAAAGATAAACAAGAGCTTGATTCAAGAAACAAAATTCAAAACCTATCCTTTGGAAGAGGGAATTGAATATGAGTTCAGGGTCTATGCAGAAAATATTGTTGGCATTGGTCGATGCAGCAAAATCTCAGAGGGGTATGTGGCCCGTGATCCATGCGATCCACCTGGCACCCCAGAAGCTATTCATGTTAGCAAAGATTCAATAATAATACAATGGACAAAACCAGAATATGATGGAGGAAGTGTAATAACTGGTTATACTGTTGAGAAGCGTGATCTGCCAGAAGGACGCTGGGCAAAAGCTAGTTTTACAAATGTCATTGAAACCCAATTTACTATTACTGGGCTTACAGAGGGAGCTAAATATGACTTTAGAATAATTGCAAAAAATGCTGTTGGCACTATTAGCAAACCATCTTTGAACAGTGGACCTATTACTGCACTGGATGAAGTCCAGCCACCAAAGTTTTCAATTGATCCTGAATATACTCAGACCATTACTGTGAATGCTGGGGATACATTTAAACTTGATGCAGATGTCCATGGCAAACCAGTACCTACAATGCAGTGGTTCCTAGGTGAGAAGAAACTTGAAAACACAATGAAATGTGAGATTAAAAACTCTGACACCAGGGCTATGATTGTCTTAAAGGATGCACTCAGACATGATAGTGGACACTATAGTCTTCATCTCACCAATGTCGCTGGCTCACAAACTGTTTCATTCCAAGTGAAAGTACTGGACAAACCCAGTCCACCCGAAGGACCTCTTCGCATCACAGGGGTATCAAGCAATAAATGTACACTGTCATGGCGCCCCCCACAAGATGATGGGGGAAGCCTTATCACCCATTATATTATTGAAAGACGTGAAACAAGCCGTCTTGCTTGGGCCATTATCTCTACTGTTTGTAAAGCCACAATATTCAAAGTCACAAACCTTCTTGAAGGCAATGAATACATCTTTCGTGTCATGGCTGTCAACAATTACGGTGTTAGTGAGCCAATTAATTCTCCATCTGTAATACTGAAGAATCCATTTATAACCCCAGGATCACCTCAAATTCTGGAGGTGACTAACATTGCCAGAGATTCTATGACTGTGTGCTGGAGTGCACCAGAGAATGATGGAGGAAGTGAAATTGTTGGATATATCATTGAAAAGAAAGATCGTTCTGGAATTAAGTGGACCCGATGCAATAGACAAAAAGTCACTGATGTATGTTTCAGAGTTCAAGGCCTCATGGAGGATCATGAGTATGAGTTCAGAGTGTCAGCTGAAAATGCAGCTGGAATTGGTGAACCTAGCTTACCTACATCATACTACAAAGCTTGTGATCCTAAATATAAACCTGGCCCTCCCACAAATGCACATATAATTGACACCACAAAGAGCTCAATTTCAGTGGCATGGGGAAAGCCTCTTAATGATGGTGGAAGTGTCATTCAAGGATACATAGTTGAGATATGCAAAATGGAGGAGGATGAATGGACTATGTGTACCCCACCAACTGGTCTGCGTGTTAATAAATTTGAAATAAGCAAACTAACAGAGCATCAGGAGTATAAGATTCAGGTATGTGCTATCAATAAATTAGGTGTGGGTGAGCCTGCAGTTATTACTGAGCCTGTGAAAACAGAGGACAGACTTGAAGTTCCTGAAATTCATCTTGATTCAGAGTTGAGGAAAGGTATAGTTGTTCGAGCTGGGGGATCATTTAGAATCAATGTGCCTTTCAAGGGAAGACCAACACCAGATATTAAATGGACTAAAGATGAAGGGGATTTGACAGAGAAAGCCATAATTGAGAAAGGTTTTAATTTTACACAGCTTTCACTTGACTCATGTGACAGAAAAGATTCTGGAAAATATATTGTGTCCCTAAAGAACAGCGGTGGAACAGCATGTGAATTTGTGTCAGTAAAAGTATTAGATACACCAGCAGCTCCACTTAACCTGGTGGTAAAAGATATTAAGAAAGATTCCATGACACTTGTTTGGGATCCACCACTTATTGATGGAGGTGCAAAAATCAAAAACTATCTTGTAGATAAGCGTGAATCCACAAGAAAAGCATATGCTAATGTCACAACAAAGTGTAGCAAGACAAGCTTCAAGGTGGAAAATCTTGCAGAGGGGGCACTATACTACTTTAGAATTATGGCTGAAAATGAATATGGAATTGGTCTACCAGTTGAAACAAAGACTGCATTAAAGGCTTCTGAAGTACCTCTGTCAGTAGGAAAGATCATGTTGACTGATGTTACCAAAACAAGTGCATCTCTTGCATGGGAGAAACCAGAGCATGATGGTGGCAGCAGGATTGCAGGCTACTTGATTGAAATGCAATTAAAGGGAACAGAAAAATGGAGTGTAGCAACATCTGTCAAAACCTGTGAAGGTACTGTCACTGGGCTAACAGCTGGTCATGAATATTTGTTCCGGGTTCTTGCTTATAATGAGACAGGAAAGGGTGAGCCTAAGCTTCTTGCTGCGCCTGTCATAGCCAATGACTTAACCATTGAACCCAGCATAAAATCACAGTTTAATACATACAATGTGAAATCTGGTAAGGATCTTAAATTGGAAATACCTGTATTTGGACGTCCCAAGCCAAAGGTTACTTGGATGAAGGATGGACAAGCTCTTAAAGTGACATCGCGAATCAGCACTTCAAACACACCAACATCAGCCATTCTACAGATTACTGAAGCCAGTAAAGATGACTTTGGAAAGTATACAATAAGTGCAACAAATAGCACTGGCACTATTACAGAAGATATTGGAATAATTGTCCTTGATAAGCCTGGTCCACCAAATGGTCCAATTAAAGTGAATGAAGTGAGCAATAGCTTTGTTACAATCTCATGGGAACCCCCATCTTACACAGGAGGCTGTCAGGTGAAGCACTATATTGTTGAAAAGCGAGAGACAACTACTACAGCATGGGAAGTTGTAGCTGGATCAGTTGCCAGGACATCTCTAAAAATAGCAAAGCTGAAAACCGGTTCTGAGTACCAGTTTAGAGTCATTGCTGAAAACAGATATGGCAAGAGTTCCTCTTTGGAGTCAAAGGCAGTTGTGGTTCAGTATCCATACAAACCTCCTGGGCCACCTGGAACTCCATATGTGAAATCTGCCACCAAGGATCAAATGATAATTGAGTGGAATGAGCCTGTCAATGATGGTGGAAGCTCAGTAATTGGCTACCACCTGGAAAGCAAAGAACGGACTAGTATCTTGTGGACAAAGCTGAACAAATCTCTCATTTCTGACACCATGTTTAAGATATGTAATCTTGAGGAAGGAATTGGTTATGAATTCAGAGTATATGCTGAGAATATTGTTGGTATTGGCAGAGCAAGCAAGGTTTCAGACAGCTTTGTTGCTCGTGATCCATGTGATCCTCCTGGTACTCCAGAAGCTATTTCTATTTCAAAGAACCATGTGGTAATACAATGGACAAAACCTCAATATGATGGTGGCAGCAAAGTGACAGGATACATTGTTGAAAAGAAGGACTTACCTGAAGGCCACTGGATGAGGGTCAACTTTACCAATGTGATTGAGACGGAATTCACAATCACTGGCTTAACAGCAGACCAACGGTATGAATTCAGAGTCATAGCAAGAAATGCTGCTGGCATTTTCAGCGAGCCATCTGACAGCACTGGCCCAATAACCACAACAGATGAAATTGAACCTCCAAGTGTTTCAATGGATCCTAAGTACCAGGATGTCATTGTTGTCATTGCTGGAGAGAATTTAGTGCTCAATGCTGATATTCATGGAAAACCTGTTCCTGATGTTCAATGGCTAAAAGAAGGAAAGGAAATGGGTAAGACACTACGCATTGAAACAAAAACAACACAGAAATGTGCCACTATTACTGTCAAAGACTGCACACGATTGGACTCTGGCCATTATGACCTAGTATTAAGAAATAGTGGTGGCACAAAAACAATTCCCATTACTGTGCGGGTTCTTGATAGGCCCGGCCCTCCAACTGGACCACTAAATGTAACTGGTATAATGTCTGATACATGTGATCTGATTTGGGCTGAGCCTTCTCAGGATGGTGGAGCTAATATTTCTCACTACATTCTTGAGAAGAGAGAAACCAGCAGGTTATCATGGACTTTGGTTGATTCAAATATTCACACTACCTGCTACAAGGTGACAAAGCTCCTGGCAGGTGATGAATATATTTTTAGAGTTAAGGCTGTCAATAAATATGGAAATAGTGACCCCCTGGAGTCTGCAGCAATTATTGCCTGCAATCCATACAAGCCACCAAATGCACCATCAACACCAGAAGCAAGTGAAATAACAAAAGATTCTATGCTTCTATCATGGAAAGCCCCAGACACTGATGGTGGAACTGAAATTATTGGTTATCACCTTGAGAAACGTGACAAAGATGGTGTAAGATGGACGAAGTGCAACAGACAGAAGCTTTCAGACTTGTACTTTAAAGTAACTGGTCTTTCAGAGGGGCATTTCTATGAATTCCGTGTGGCTGCAGAGAATGCTGCTGGTGTGGGAGAGCCAAGTGACCTATCTCTGTTCTATAGAGCAATAAATGCAACAACTCCTCCTGGTCCACCGCATCATCCTAAAGTAACAGATCATACATCCTCATCTGTGTCTCTTGCTTGGGGTAAGCCAGCTACAGATGGTGGGGCATATATCAAAGGTTATATTGTTGAGATGAAAGAGGTCTCTGCAGAAGAATGGACCATGTGTACACCCCCAAGTGGTTTACTGGCAACATGCATAACAGTAGAAAACCTTAAAGAAAATGCTGAGTATAACTTCCGGGTGTGTGCCTTTAATTCAGAAGGAGTTGGTGAACCCGCTGATGTCCATGGATCTGTGAGTGCTACTGAAAGAACTGAGACACCAGAAATTGAACTTGATGCAAATCTTAGAAAAGTTGTCTCTGTTCGTGCAGGAGGAACACTTCGTCTATTTATTAAAATTAGAGGTAGACCTGAACCATCTGTCAAATGGGAGAGAGAAGAGGGGGCTTTAACTGAGAGAGCGATGATTGAAACTACTAGTTCATACACAATGCTTGTAATTGACAATGTCCATAGATTTGACAGTGGGAAATATGTTTTATCTCTTAATAATAAAAGTGGAACAAAGTCAGCATTTGTAAATGTCAGGGTGCTTGACTCGCCAAGTGCGCCACAGAATTTTGATGTCAAAGAAGTTAAGAAAGATTCAGTCACTCTCTACTGGGAACCTCCTCTTACTGATGGTGGAGCCAAAATAACCAATTACATTGTGGAAAAGCGAGAATCTACAAGGAAAGCTTACACAACTGTCACAAGTAACTGCACGCAAAATTTCTTCAAGATAGATGATCTTCAAGAGGGAGGAATATTCTACTTCCGAGTGTGTGCGGTTAATGGGTATGGCTTTGGTCTGATGACTGAAACAAAAAATCCAGTCAAGATTGCACAGGTCCCTATGTCCCCAGGAAAGGTAACTCTTGTGGATGTTACCAAGAACAGTGTGACTCTCACGTGGATGAAACCTTCACATGATGGTGGTAGTAAAGTTATTTGTTACAATGTAGAGATGCAGTCAAAGAGCACAGACAAATGGGTTGCGTGCTGTACAGTAAAAGTTCCAGAGGCTACTGTGTCTAACCTTACACATGGTGAAATGTACTCGTTCAGGGTAATTGCACTGAATGAGAAAGGCAAGAGTGAACCCCAAGAACTTGGTGTGCCTGTTTGTGCTAAAGACATAGAGATAGAGCCTTCAATTAATCTGCTCTTTAACACTTACAGTGTTAAGGCTGGAGATGACCTTATTATTGAAGTTCCTGTAAGAGGAAGACCTAAGCCAGTGGTTTCTTGGAAAAAGGATGACCTACCTCTTAAGCAAACAACTTCTCTCTCAATAACAAATACCTTGGTATCAAGCAAGATCGTAATCAAACAAGCTTCTATTGAGCATGTTGGGAAATATGAAATCACCCTAGCTAATACAGCTGCCACCATTTCCAAAGATGTTAATGTTGTGGTTCTTGACAAGCCAGGCCCACCAGCTGCAGTAAAGATCGATGCTGTGACTGCTGACTCCATTACACTATCATGGTCTCCCCCTGAATATGATGGGGGATGCTCCATTAACAACTACATAGTTGAGAAGAGGGATACCAACACAACAGTCTGGCAGATTGTTTCATCAAACATTGCCAGAAATTCAGTCAAGGTATCTCGACTGACTCATGGTTCTGAATACCAGTTCCGTATATATGCAGTGAACCGCTATGGAAAGAGTAAGTCAATTGACTCTCCTGGAATTACAGCAGAATATACATTCAAGCAACCTGGGCCACCTGCTACTCCCCATGTGGCTCATGCTACCAAGTCTTTCATGGTTGTGACATGGAATGAACCAGTTAATGATGGAGGTAGCACAGTTCTTGGTTATCACTTGGAACGCAAAGAGCGAAGTAGTATTCTGTGGACAAAGGTTAATAGGATTCTCATCAAAGATACTGAATTTAAAGTGACTGGCCTTGAAGAGGGTATGTTCTATGAGTTCCGGGTATATGCTGAAAACATTGCTGGCATTGGAAAGGTCAGCAAAGTCAGTGAGTCTATAGCTGCTAGAGATCCATGTGATCCTCCTGGTCAACCAGTGGTTACCAGCATTACTAGATCTTCTGTCTCGCTCTCTTGGACAAAGCCTGAATATGATGGAGGTGCCAAAGTTACAGGTTACACCATTGAACGTAGAGATTTTCCAGATGGCCGCTGGATGAGATGCAACTTTACCAATGTTCCTGAAACATTCTTTGATGTTACTGGTCTTACTCAAGATCAGCAATATGATTTCCGAGTGACTGCAAAGAATTCAGCTGGACTGTTTAGTGAGCCATCAGATAACACAGGCCCTATCACAGTTAAAGATGATGTAGAGCCACCACGAATTATGATGGATGTCAAATTTAGAGATGTTGTTGTTGTAAAAGCAGGAGAGGCCCTAAAGATCAGTGCTGACATTGCTGGACGCCCGCTACCAGTGGCATCATGGACAAAGGATGGAAAAGAGATTCAGCTTAAAACAAAAATTCAAATATCTACAACAGATACTAGCACTATGGTAGTAGTAAAAGATTGCATAAGGAGTGACTCTGGAAAGTATGCATTAACATTACAGAATGTCGCTGGTACAGTAACAATGCCCGTGCAATGTGTGATTCTTGACAAGCCTGGACCTGCAGCAGGACCTTTGTCAGTAACTGAGCTCACAGCACAGGACTGCACACTGTCATGGGGACCACCACAAGAAACTGGTGGTGCAGAAATTACACATTATGTTGTAGAGAAAAGAGAGACTAGTAGTTTGGCATGGACAATTGTACAAGGAGAGGTGAAAACTAAAACATGCAAGGTCACAAAGCTCCTTAAAGGCAATGAATACATATTCAGAGTTTTGGCTGTAAATAAATTTGGACTTGGTGAACCTCTTGAAAGTGAACTTGTCAAAGTCACTGATCTATTCACCTTTGCAGCACCACCGACAAGTGTTGAAATAACAAATATATCCAGTGAGGAGATGACTGTAACTTGGGCTAAGCCTGCTTCTGATGGAGGCAGTGAAATAATAGGCTATGTGATTGAACGACATGAGAAATCAAGCCTGCGATGGATCAGAGTCAACAGGGAGCTTGTAAAAGAAGAAAGAGCTGTAGTATCAAAACTAAGAAAAGGATGTGAATATGAATTTAGAGTATTTGCAGAGAATGCTGCAGGGTTAAGTCCTCCTAGTGAGGCATCGGCTCCAGCTGTGGCAAAGGATGCTTTACTTGTGCCAAACCCACCATCCAAACCGAAGGTTCTTGATTACACAAAGAGTTCAATTACAATTACCTGGAACAAGTCATTGTCAGATGGAGGAACACCAATCCTTGGATACAGAGTGGAATACAAGAAACCAGAGGATGAGGAATGGTCTGTTTCCACTCAGATGACAAAGAGCACAGAGTTCAGTGTATCTGGTCTTACAGCTGATCTAGAATATATATTTGCCATTAAAGCTATAAACAAAGTAGGCCTGAGTGAGCAATCTCCAGTTTCTGAACCACAGGTAGCAACAGACAGAAAGGAGGAACCAGTATTTGATGTTGACATTGAAATGAGGAAAACACTGATTGTTAAGCATGGCAATTCATTCACAATGACAGCACCATTTAAAGGAGTACCAGTGCCTTCAGTCACCTGGAATAAAGAAGATGTTGACCTCAAATCAAGAGGTACAATTGAAACAACTGGAAAATACACATCACTAACTATTGAAAAGGCAACGAGAAATGACTCAGGACAATACACTGTTACATTGGACAATGGTGTTGGAACTGCAACTTTGACATTGGTTGTCAAAGTACTTGATTCCCCAGGACCACCTGTTAATGTGAAGATTAAAGATGTGACAAAAGGTTCTGCAACAGTTACCTGGGAGGTCCCAGAGAATGATGGGGGTGATCCTGTAAAAGCCTATCATATCGAAAAACGTGAAGCTAGCAAAAAGGCCTGGGTGTGTGTAACAAATAACTGCCACAATCTGGTCTATAAGGTAGAGGGCTTGCAAGAGGGTGCAATCTACTACTTCAGAGTCATTGGAGAGAATGAATTTGGTATGGGTGTACCAGCGGAAACAAAAGATGCAACTAAAATAACAGGTACATTTTTGCTTTGACAATAATTAATTATATTCCTTTTTAGTAGTTAAATCTTCTTTCATTGAATGCATTCATTTTATTCCAACAGAAATACCAAGCACACCTGCCAGACTTGGAGCAGCTGAAGTAACAAAAGACAGCGTTAAATTAGTATGGTCAAAACCAGAGTTTGATGGTGGAAGCAGAATTACAGGCTACCTCATTGATGCTCTTGAAAAGGGACAGCAAAAGTGGGTGAAGTGTGCTACTGTAAAAACCAATACTCACATAATCAAAGGTTTGCGAGAAAATGCAGAGTACTTCTTCAGAGTGCGTGCTGAAAATCATGCAGGACTCAGTGATCCAAAGGAAATGATCATTCCTGTGATTGTAAAAGATCAACTCAGTAAGTATAATTTAATTTCTTATATTTTTTAACCCTCTTCTGTTAAGCGACAAATTTTTATTAAACATGTACTTTCTTTATAGATGCCCCTGAATTTGATATGAAGAACTTCCCACACAACACTGTTTATGTGAGGGCAGGATCAAATCTGAAGTTTGAGCTTCCTCTCACTGGCAAGCCCATGCCAAAGGTGGCAATGACAAGAAACAATGTTCCAGTGAGGTGTGGAAAGAGATTTAGCTTTGATGTAACACCTGAGAGTCTTAATATCAGCCTCAAAGAAAGTATTGCAAGTGATGCTGGAAGATATGACATTGTTGCCTCAAATACCAGTGGAACAACCAAGATGTTCATTAATATGCTGGTGTTAGATAGACCAGGTCCTCCAGTTGGTCCAGTTGAAATCAGTGATGTTGGAGAAACATCACTGTGCCTAAAATGGTTACCACCTGTATACGATGGAGGTAGCCCAGTGACCAACTATGTTGTGCTCAGACGTGAAACAAGCACACCAGCTTGGGTAGAGGTCTCATCAACACTTGCAAGGAATGCAATTAAAGTCACTAAATTAACAAAGGGAGAAGGATACCAATTCAGAATAAAAGCAGAGAATCGCCTTGGTATTAGTGATCACATTGACTCTCAATCTGTCACTGTGAAACTTCCCTACAGTGAGTATTTATTTACTGTATTGCATATGTTACTGTAGTAATAACATGAATGTAACATTTACTCTTGAAAAATTTTAGCAATTCCTGGACCACCATCAACACCATGGGTGAGCTTTGTTTCAAGAGAAAGTCTTACAGTTTGCTGGAATGAACCAGTAGTAGATGGAGGAAATACAGTATTTGGATACCATGTCCAAATGAAAGAAAGAAGCAGCATTCTATGGCAGAAAGTGAACAAGACAGCAACCCCTGCTAATCAAATTAGGGTGACAAACATATGCCCGGGTACGATTTATGAATTCAAGGTTGCTGCAGAAAACGCGGCTGGTATTGGTAAATTCAGCAAGACATCAGAAGAAGTACTTGCTATTGATGCTTGTGGTAGGTTGATAAGATCATACAACCATTTTTTTGATCAACAGAAACACTACTGCATGGTTAATGCATGTTTTATTTTTAGAACCTCCTGCAAATGTGAGAATCTCTGAGATTACGAAGAACTCAGTTAGCCTTGTCTGGCAGAAGCCTCCCTTTGATGGTGGATGTAAGATCACTGGCTACATGGTTGAGAGAAGAGATGCTCCAAATGGCAGATGGACAAAGGCTAACTTTACAAATGTTATTGAGACAAAAATCACTTTGTCAGGCTTGACACAAGATCAGTCATATGAATTTAGGGTCTTTGCCAAAAATGCAGCTGGGTCTGTGAGTAATCCATCTCTTATTGCTGGACCAGCAACTTGTGTGGACATTTCTGGTAGGTAACACTTTTTTTTTATATTTACTGACATTTATACCTACTAAATAAGCATTTAAAAGTAGCAATTTCACATGCTATTTATTAATCTCCACTTTTAGGTGCCCCAGTAATCGAACTGCCACCCGAGTACCTAGATGTTGTGCAATATAAAGCTGGAGCTTCTGTTAAGATAACACTGGGAATTATAGCTAAGCCATTGCCCAAAATTGAATGGTTTAAGGATGGAAAGGAATTAGTGTCAAGTTCGCAGCTATCAATTGAGAGCACTACTGATTCATCTGGCATTCTTATCAAGGATACAACTCGTCTTAACAGTGGGACATATGAAATAAAGACCAAGAATGTGTTTGGCACAGCTTCTGCCTCCATTAGATTGTCGATTCTAGGTGTGTTAACATTTTGCATTTATGCATTTTGAAAAATATGCTTTTTTCATGAATTTTGCATGTCTGTAAATATGAATACTTTTTTAATTATTAGACAAACCAGGCCCTCCAGCAGGAAGTATTCAATTCAAATCAGTGACTGCTGACAAAATAGTAATAGCTTGGGAGTCAGTATCAGATGACGGAGGTTCCAGAGTCACCCATTATATTGTGGAAAAACGAGAGACGGGTAGAGGTGTATGGGCTACTGTTTCTGACTGTATAGAGGAACGCACAGTTTCTGTCCAGAAGTTGGTCAGAGGAGGTGAATATGTCTTCCGTGTCAGAGGTGTCAACAAATATGGAGCTGGAGATCCTCTTGAATCTGAACCAATAATTGCCAAGAATGCATTTGGTAAGAAACATTTATTTTTTTAGATTGTATTTATTTTATATGCTGAAATATTAGCAATGATATATAGCTTGATATATTATTATTAATATCTAGAAGTCGAGGAAATTTTTATATCATGTTAAATTATATTATATTCAGATCAAATTAAATAAATAAAAACATTTTTACAACAATGTTTTGCAGTCACTCCTGGACAACCTACAACACCAGAGGCAACAGAAATCACTAGAACATCCATGAAAATTATATGGAATAAACCAGGAGTGGATGGTGGTAGCATGGTTACAGGCTTCTATTTACAGAGACGTGACAAGAAGAATCTGCGCTGGATTAAAATCTGCAAAGACCCAATTTGTGAAACCACAGCAAAAGTCTATCACCTAACTGAAGGAAATGAATATCAGTATCGTGTGTGTGCAATCAACAAAGCCGGAGAAGGTCCATTCTCAGATGCTTCTGACTTTTATAAAGCAGCTGACCCTGTTGGTAGGTATTTCTGTGTCAGTTGAATTTATTTTTTTATTGCTAGTGGTCTAACATGCAAAATTTCCTAACCTTATTTTGTAAATTCCCCTGTAGATATACCTTCTGAGCCTACTAAACTCAAAGTTGTTGATTCGACTAAAACTTCAATTACTCTTGGATGGTCCAGCCCAGAGTATGATGGAGGCAGTGAAATTACTAGCTACATTGTGGAAAAAAGGGTTGGTGAGGAAGGAGAATGGGTAGTCATAAGTAAAAAAGGTGAAGTCAGAACAGTTGAGTATGTTGCTTCAGATCTTGTGCCAGAAGTTGACTACTACTTCCGTGTATCTGCTATGAATTGTGCTGGTCGTGGAGACCCAATAGAGATGGAGGAACCAGTCCAGGCTAAAGATATTCTTGGTATATACATGTTTATTGCATTTTATTTTGGTTTTAACATATTTTGTTAATTCTTGTTTTTACAATGCTCATTTTTAAATTATAATTGTAATAATATTATTAGTAGTCATACTAGTAGTAGTCATTTTTTTTATTTTATTTATTTATTTATTTTTTTTTTGCAGAGGAAGCTGATATTGACAAAGATGTTGCAATGAGAACTCATTACATTGTCAAAGCTGGAAAAGATGTTGAGATCATGGTTCCGCTAAAAGGCAGACCTGCTCCAATTGTTTCCTGGAAGAAAGAAGACCAGAACATTGATAATGACCCTAAATATGATATACATAACACAGATACTTCATCGTGCCTTGTACTGTCACATGTAACCCGTAATGATAGTGGCAAATACACTATTGAGATAACAAATGGAGTAGGACAACCAAAATCGTTGACATTATCTGTGAAAGTACAGGACAGTCCTTCTGCCTGTAGAAATTTGGTTCTAAAAGAGGTCACTCGTGGCAAAGTGATCTTATGCTGGGACTCTCCACTCCTTGATGGTGGTTCAGAAATTACTAACTATGTAGTTGAGAAAAGAGACTCTTCAAAGCGCACATATGCTGCTGTAACCAACAAATGCATGGAAACAACATATGAAATTGACGAACTCTCTGAGAAGATATCATACTTTTTCCGTGTGTCAGCAGAAAATGAGAATGGAGTTGGTGAGCCATGTGAGACAGCAGAGCCAGTTAAAGCTACTGAGAAACCTGGACCTGTCAAAGATCTTGCTATGAAAGACTCTACAAAAACGTCTGTGACACTACAGTGGAATAAACCAGATTATGATGGTGGTAGCATTATTACTGATTACATAATTGAGAAAAAACTTCAAGGACAAGAAGAATGGGCTCCTGCTGGAACAAACAAGCATTGTGAACATGAGGTCACAAAACTTAAGGAACTCACAGACATATTTTTTAGAGTCTGCTCAAAGAATGAGAAGGGCAACAGTGACTTTACTGAGATCGGGCCAATTAAAGTAAAGGACTATATCATTCCACCAGAGGCAAGCCTAGAGGAGTATTCCGATGGACAGGTCAGCGTTCGCATGGGTCACAATGTACATATTGAGCTTCCATACAAAGGAAAACCAAGACCATCAGTTACTTGGCTAAAGGACAATTTGCCACTGAAAGAGAGTGAAAAGGTTCGCTTCAAGAAGACAGAGAACAAGGCAACCCTTATGATAAAGAATGTGGAAAAAGAGAATGGTGGTAAATATACCCTTACACTTGACAACGCCATCAACAGGAAGTCATTCCATATACAGGTCATTACTCTTGGGGCACCATCCAGACCCATTGGTCCAGTTCGTTTGGATGAAGTTAGAGCAGAAAGTATAAGGATATCCTGGGACAAACCCAATGATGATGGTGGTGGAGAAATCACCTGCTATAGTGTTGAGAAACGTGACACCTCTCAGGCTGATTGGAAGATGGCTTGTTCAAGTGTTATAGGAACTACATTCTGTGTAGCAAATTTAATCAAAGGAACTCAGTATCAATTCAGAGTATGTGCAGAAAACAGGTATGGTGTGAGTGAGCCTCTGATTTCACAAAATGTCATCGCCAAGCACGAGTTTAGACCTCCAGGAGCACCTGGCATGCCATTTGTCTATAATGTCACTAATGATGGCATGACTATTCAGTGGGAAGCACCTATATTTGATGGTGGCTGCCCGGTACTTGGTTACCACATTGAAAAGAAAGAAACAAACAGCATCATGTGGCAAAAGGTCAACCTTGTCTTGGTGACTGCAAAGGAATATAGAATTACTGGCCTTATTGAAGGTCTGCAATACCAGTTCAGGGTTTATGCTCAAAATGATGCTGGATACAGTCGTATGAGTGATGAGAGCAAACCAACTACGGCTGTTTCTCCTGTTGGTGAGTTCATTTATTTAATTCATCTTTGAATTTGAAAAAAGTTTGTAAAACCTTCATTCCTTCCTGACAACCTACATTAATGTCTTAATGATATTTGATTGTAGATCCTCCTGGAACCCCTGACTATGTTGATGTAACAAGTGAATCTGTGAAACTGAAATGGGATGCACCTAAAAGAGATGGTGGAAGCAAAATTGTCTCCTACAATATTGAGAAACGCCAGGGCCAGGGTCGCTGGTTGAAGACAAACTTTACAGATGTAACTGAAACAGAGTTTATAGTGACTGGTCTAACTTGTGGTGAACGATATGAATTTAGAATTGTAGCAAGGAATGCCATTGGCACCATGAGCCCACCTTCTCAGTCTTCTGGCTATGTTCTCATCAGAGATGAAAGCTGTAAGTTAATGCATTACATATAATTGACTTTAACATTATAACATCCTTTTTATTTTAACCAATTTCCCCCTCCACCCTTTGTAGCCGCACCAAACATTGAATTTGGACAGGAGTACTTTGAAGGGGTTTCCATCAAAGCCGGAGAAAACATCAAGCTTAAAGCCACAATTACAGGAAGACCAACACCCAAGATCAAATGGTTCAGGGATGACGTTGAACTAACTAAGAAGATGGTAGATATCACAACAACTGCAGGCATAAGCACCCTCTTTATTAGAGATGCTGATCGCTCTCACCGTGGGGTCTATGCAATAGAAGCCAAGAACCACTCTGGAACCAAGAAAGAGCAAATTAAAGTTGAAGTCTTTGGTATGCTTAAAATTATTTTTCTCTAGAACAACGTTTACACTTGTGTATATTTTATTTATTGTATCTAATTATTGTAATACATTTAGATACACCTGGAGAACCTGTTGGACCCATTGTCTTCACAAATATCTCAGAGGGCAAAGTCACATTTTCATGGAATCCACCAGAAAATGATGGCTGCTCTGAAGTCACTCATTATATTATTGAGAGGCGAGAGACTTCCAAAATTTCCTGGACATTAGTTACAGATCACTGTGAGGAGTGTACCTACAATGCTACCAAACTAATCAAGACCAATGAATACCAGTTCCGTGTGTCTGCTGTTAACATGTTTGGGTCCAGTAGACCACTGGACTCCGCTCCTGTCATTGCCCAAATGCAATATAGTAAGTATATCTGCAGATTATATTCTAATTATTATACATTATGGATGCACAAAAAAACAGAAAGTTAATAACATTTTATTGTTGTCTTTCCTGCAGCCGTTCCAGACTCTCCTGGTACTCCTGATGCCACCAGTGTTGATGGAGAGAGTATTACAATCAGCTGGACTGCACCAACAAATGATGGAGGAAATGCAATCAAGTATTACATTGTTGAAAGACGCGAGAAGAAAACTGGCCGTTGGGTGAAGATCTTGACTAGGAAACCAATTACTGAGGTTGCCCATAGAGTAACTCATCTCACTGAGAATGTGGAATATGAATTCCGTGTTTACGCTGTCAATGATGCTGGAGTTGGAGCACCAAGTAATATTTCGTTGCCAATTAAATGCGCAGAGCCAACCGAAGTACCAGATGGTCCTTCAATTGTAAATGTTACTGATACCACCAACACAACTGTTAGTCTGGAATGGACCAGACCTGGTTATGATGGTGGCATGGAAGTCCAGGGATACATCATTGAGGTTTGCAAGGAAACTGAAAAAGAATGGCATAGAATAAATGAAGATCTTTGTACTTTCACAAAGTACACTGCCACTGGTTTGGAAACAGGTGCAAAGTACAAGTTCCGCATTATTGCAATTAATGCAGTTGGAAAGGGTGAACCTAAAGAGATCCTTGAACCAGTACAAGCAGTAGATAGACTGTATGCACCAGAGATTGATATTGATGCAAGCTTCCAACAGACACACATTGTGAAACAGGGTGGAAGTGTATGTCTCCGTGTAGCTTTTAAAGGAAAGCCAGCACCTACAGCCTCATGGATAAAAGTGGAAGGAGAATTTGGGGTAAATGCTGATGTAACTACCACAGAGACCTTCACTCATTTAACACTGGGAAAGTGTACACGAAATGACAATGGAAAATACACTCTCACTCTTGAGAACAGCAGTGGTAGCAAATCCATCACTTTTACCGTTAAAGTGCTGGACACACCTGGAGCACCAGGTCCTCTCATGTTCAAGGATGTTACAAGAGGTGCCCTTACACTTATGTGGGAGCCCCCAGTCAATGATGGTGGTGCACGTATTCATCACTATGTTGTGGAGAAACGTGAGGCTAGCCGGCGTACATGGACAGAAGCAGCACCAAAGTGCACACAAACAAATTTAAGAATTTCTGAGCTCCTAGAAGGAGTGCCCTACTTCTTTAAGGTAATGGCAGAAAATCAGTATGGCATTGGTGAGGCTTATGAAATGCCTGATCCAATTATTGCCACTGCTGAACCAGCTACACCCAAGAGACTGGACATTATTGATACCACTGATACAACAGTTACTCTTGCCTGGATGAAGCCTGAACATGATGGTGGCAGCCGTATCACAGCTTATTGTGTGGAGGTTAAAACAAAGGGAACAGATAAATGGGTTGTTGGAGGGTCAACCAAAAACCTAAGTCTTGTTATTGAGAGCTTAACTACAGGTACAGAGTATGAATTCAGAGTCAAAGCAAAGAATGATGCAGGTTACAGTGTTCCAAAAGAGGCTCTCACTTCTGTTGTTGTTAAAGAGCCCCGTATTGAGCCAACTGCTGATCTCAGTGGCATTAGCAACCAGCTTATCACCTGCAAGTCTGGCAGTTCATTTGAAATTGATGTTCCATTTAGTGGCAGACCAGCACCAAATGTTATCTGGAAGCTTGAGGAAATGAGACTAAAGGAAACAGATAGAGTCTCAATCAAGACAAGCAAAAATAGGACCATTTTGACAGTTAGAGAAAGTATGCGTGGTGATGGAGGAAGGTACTTCCTTACCCTTGAGAATGTGGCTGGAACTAAGACTTTCACTGTCATTGTCAATGTTATTGGCAGACCCAGTCCTCCAGAGGGGTCTATTGAGATTTCTGCAATTACTGCTGAGTCTTGTGAATTGACATGGAATGGTCCTGAGGATGATGGTGGAGCTGAAATAACAAACTACATTGTTGAGAAGCGTGAGTCTGGCTCAACAGCCTGGCAGCTTATCAACTCTAGTGTGAAACGAAGATCATTCCATGTTTCACATCTAACAAAGTACATGCAGTACACATTCCGTGTCTCTGCAGAAAACAGATTTGGTGTGAGCAAACCAACTGAGTCTGAAACCATTGTTGCAGAGCATCCATTTGGTGAGTAATTACATATGCTATTAGTAGGACACAGTTATTTGTTAATTTGTAGTTATTTCAAAAGATATTTATCAAAATATATTTAAAAGTTATTTCAAAAATTTATTCTTTTATTAATTTTTTTCTTTTACAGTTCCATCAGGACCTCCAACTAGACCAGAAGTGTTTACTGTTACTGCTAACAGCATGAGCATTCGTTGGGAGGAGCCATACCATGATGGTGGTAGTAAGGTCACTGGGTACTGGATTGAGAAAAAGGAACGTAACACTATTCTCTGGGTCAGAGAAAACACCATTCCCTGTTTTGAGTGTTACTACAAGGTCGATGGCCTTATTGAAGGTCTTGAGTACCAATTCAGAGTGTATGCTATGAATAGTGCTGGGCTCAGCAAAGCAAGTGAAGCCTCAAAGAGAGCTGTAGCTCAAAATCCAGTCGGTAAGTTTAACCAAATTAATCCAAGAAATAAATACACATTTTATGTACACACACATAAAAATAATAAAAAATAATACTAAATTAACTTATATATTTACCTATCAAGATCCCCCAGGCAAGCCAGAAGTAACTGATGTGTCGAGATCATCAGTGTCTATTAAATGGTCTGTGCCTCTGAATGATGGTGGAAGCCCAATTGTTGGTTACATTGTTGAGCGTAAGCCATATACTGTCTCTGGAGAGGGTAGATGGCTGAAGTGTAATTACACTAATGTTACTGACACAAACTTCACCATTACTGCACTGGGAGAAGGAGAAGTATATGAGTTCCGTGTGATTGCAAAGAATGCTAACGGCGTGCTCAGTATGTCATCAGTTTCAACCGGAGCAGTGACCTGCAAGGCTGAATACAGTAAGACTCAACTTTCATTTGCATATGCTGTAGTGAAATATCTATTCAAAAATCTAAAACATGGTTTCTACCGTATAGCACCTCCAAAAGCAGAATTGGATAGCAAGCTTCTTGTGGACACCGTTACTGTCAGAGCAGGGTCAGACCTTGTTCTTGATGCTGCTGTTGGTGGAAAACCTGAACCAAAAGTGTGCTGGGCCAAGGGACAGAAGGAGCTAGACTTTTGTGAGAAATATACTTTACAGTATACTAGCTCCCGTGCTCTGGCGATTATCAAGTTTTGTGACAGAGATGATACTGGAAAGTATGTTCTGACAGTGAAGAATGCCAGTGGAACCAAAACAGCTGAAGTCAATGTGAAGGTGCTTGGTAAGTAAAAAAAATCAGCATATTTAAAAGCATAGTTATATTTAAAAGAAGCTTAAATGAGGACCATTCTATTATTCTATTTTGCCTTTGCTCTTTTTTTAAGACACACCGGGCCCATGCCAGGAGATAAAAGTAAGCAATGTAACTGAAGAGAAATGCACATTGTCATGGAAAGAGCCACTAGAGGATGGCGGTGACCCCATTACACATTTTATTGTGGAGAGGAGGGACACTAACAGACTGAACTGGGTCATCTTTGATGCTGAATGCAAGACCCTTGTATGTAACATAACTAGACTTTTCAAGAATAATCAATACATTTTCCGTGTCAGAGGTGTAAACAAATATGGAGCTGGTGTGCCACTGGTATCATCACCCATCTTTGCAAGAAACTCCTTTAGTAAGTAAAATGTTTTAGCTGTCTTACATTGAATTTGATTTTAAAAAAATTAAAATATGATGATTTACACTTTGTTTACACTCTTTTTTTTTACACTCTAGCTGTTCCATCACCTCCGGGAGCATCAGAAATTATTGCAGTTGGTAAAGACTTTGCAACAATTGAGTGGCTAAAACCTGAAAATAATGGTGGTAGTGAAATCATAAACTACCTGATTGAAAAGAAAGAGAGAAAAAGCATTAGATGGATCAAGGTTAATAAAGACACTATAGTCAAGGACACAACCTTCAAAGTTACCGGTCTACAGGAGGGAAGCATTTATCAGTTCCGTGTTACTGCCATTAATGCTGCTGGAGAAAGCGAGCCTAGTGAAGTGTCCATGTATGCAGTGTGCCGAGTACCATCAGGTACATTAGCCACAAACTGTATTTGTGTATCAAAATGTATCTAAGAAGTAAATATATAATGTTTTATATTATGCATAAATATATCACATTTTTGTCTACAGACAAACCAGGTGCTCCGTCAATTCCACGCGTAACAGATACTCACAAGGACAGCATTAGTCTGGCCTGGACAAGACCCATAGAAGATGGAGGTGCCGATGTTATTGGTTACATTCTTGAAATGCAGGAATCAGGCACAGATGAATGGATCAAGTCCCACGAAAAGACTCTTAGAGTCACAGAACATACTGTGATAGGTTTGAAAACTGGCAAAAAGTACTGCTTCCGAGTTGCTGCAGTCAATGTGAATGGAGCAGGTGACTATAGTGACCCATGTACTGAAGTAGAGCCAGTTGAAAGAATTGGTAAGACTGAATAGTTAAAACATATTTAGTAATATATCTGTGAAAGATCTGAGATTTACAAAAATACGAATTACTTTTCAGAATTACCTGATCTCGAGCTTCCTGATGACTTAAAGAAGACGATATGCCTCAGAGCTGGAAGCTCACTGCGTCTTCATGTAACTGTTATGGGAAGACCAGTTCCAGCTATCACCTGGAGCAAGCCTGGTGTGGATCTCCAAAACCGGGGATTCATTGAAGTGACAGATGCTGCGACAACTCTTATCATTGACAAGGTGCACCGCTATGATGCCGGAAAATACACCCTTGAAGCCTCTAATTCAGCTGGCAAGAAGGATGCTAGCATTCTTGTCAAGATCTATGGTATATATTATAGCTATATATATTTCAAATTATTGTTATAAAACATTATAGTAGACTTTATATTGGTGTTGAAATTTATTTAATCAATGAATATATGCTGATACAGACATGTAACAAATTAAAGGATAAACCAATGAAAAAATGTTAAAGCAATAAGGTGTCTTAGTATTAACTGTACCAGAGAGCTAGAACAGCATTCATACAAAAGATTTTGGTGGTGTTGGACAGCACTTTTTTAACACATTTGTTTTTTTGTTTTTTTAAATTACAAAGATGGTAGCATATAACCGTTTAATCAGTTTTCAGGCCCTATGAAGGGGGCATTGCCAACCTCTCTGATTACTGTGTACTAATTTGCAATGACCTTTCATTGTATTTAGGCCCTATGAATGGGGCACTGACATCCTCTTCAAATACCTTGTACTAATTTGCAATGGCACTTCTTTGTAAGAGGGCAAATGGACTATAACAAAGCCAACAATTTTACTTTAATTGATCACTTTTCTAGAGAGAGATTGTTAGATTGATAGACACAGACAGACTGACTGACTGATTGATTGATTGATTGATTGATTGATTGATTGATTGATTTTATGCTTTTCAATTTCAGATACTCCTGGTCCACCAGGCCCCATCAAAATAAAGGAGCTCACAACAGAGTCTGCTCACATTACATGGGATGCCCCTGAGGTTGATGGTGGAGCACCTGTTAACAATTATATCCTTGAGAGAAGAGAGACATCAATGAGAGCCTACAAAACAGTTACTTCCAAATGCAGCAAAACATCATATAAAATTACAGGACTGTTAGAGGGAATACACTATTACTTCAGAGTACTGCCTGAAAACATCTATGGCATAGGTGAACCTGTTGAGACACAAGATGCTGTTTTAGTGTGTGAAGTGCCACTGCCTCCAGCTAAACTTGACATTATAGATATCACAAAGTCATCTATTACTCTTGGGTGGGAGAAACCTAAACATGATGGAGGAAGCAGAATCATTGGCTACATTGTTGAAGCTTGCAAGGCTGGTACAGATAAATGGATGAAGGTTGCTTCTTTAAAATTAACAGACTTTGAATACACCATTGAAAAACTGAATGAAAATGAGCAGTACCTATTCAGGGTGCGTGCACTTAACAGCAGAGGTAGTAGTGAACCCAAAGAAATTGTTACTCCTGTAACAGTACAAGAACAAAGAGGTATGCACCATTCATTATTTTAGAATTAAAATAAATAAAATAGATCAGCACCCAATTTTTTTTTACTCACACATCTCTCTTTTTCAGTTATGCCAAAGGTTGATCTATCAAGTATTCCACAAAAGATGATCAGTGTTTTGGCAGGCAAACCCCTTGAACTTAATTTGCCAATCATTGGAAGGCCACCTCCAGTTTCCTCCTGGTACTTTAATGATAATAAGCTGAAGATACAGGAACGTGTGAAGATTCAGTCTACTAGGAAATTCTCTAGGTTAACTGTTCTGAACACCACAATTGATGATACTGGAGAATACACCCTTGAACTAAAGAATATTGTTGGAATTACTGAAGAGAAGTTTAAAGTAATCATTCTTGGTAAGTCAGCTGTCTGATGTAACCTGTCAATCTTCCAGTTCCTTAAATTATATTCCTTATATCACTTCTTTTTTTTTCTTTTCAGACAAACCTGATCAGCCTAATGGACCTATTCGTTTTGATGAGATTGATGCAACCTCTGTTACAATAAGCTGGGACCCACCAGAAAGAGATGGAGGTGCTCCTGTATCTAATTATGTAGTTGAACAACGTGATGCTCATCGTCCAGGATGGGTACCAGTTTCTGAATCAGTCAGCAGGCCAACCTTTAAATTTGACAGGCTAACAGAGGGAGATGAGTATGTCTTCCGTGTCTCAGCCGTCAATCGCTACGGTGCTGGAGACGTCTTGCAGTCAGAAATTGTGGAATGCAGGAGTCTTAAATGTAAGAACAAAAACATAGTTAATATTTTATTGATAATATATTTAGATCTATTCCATACTATATAACATGCAACAAGTTAATACAAATATTTCTCTACCGATAGCCATTCCTGGACCACCTGGCCGCCCAATAGTTTTTGATGTGTCTCGGGATGGGATGACCATTGCTTGGGAACCACCAGATGAGGACGGTGGCTTGGAGATATCTGGCTACATCATTGAGCGTAAGGAGGTCAGAGCTGACAGATGGGTTCGTGCTAATAAAAACCCTGTGACAATGACAAGATACAGATCCACTGGTCTTATCGAGGGCCTGGAATATGAGCACAGAGTCACTGCCATCAATGCTAGAGGTGTTGGCAAACCCAGTCTTCTCTCGAAACCAGCTGTGGCAACTGATCCAGTTGGTAAGTCTAATTTTTCTTTAACACACATGTATCTTTGTGTGGTAAAATAAATTATTGTTAAGATAGATTTTATAACAATTACTAATCTTTACAGATCCACCTGGCTCACCTCAGAACCCGAGATTAACAGAGACTACTAAAACATCTGTGTCTTTGGCCTGGAATCCACCTGATGAAGAGGGTGGCTCTAAAATTACTGGTTACCTAATAGAGATGCAGAAGGTTGGTTCTGTAGCTTGGATGAAGTGCAATTCTACACCTACAATGATTTGTGAATACACCTTGACAAAAATGCCTCAAGGCGAGGAATTCAGATTCAGAGTCTTGGCTTGTAATGCTGGTGGACCAGGCGAACCTGCTGAAGTGCCAAGAACAGTCACTGTGACAGAGATGCTTGGTATGATGTCGTTTAGTGTTTATAACTGAATATTATCTGCTGCCTGCTTAATCGTGATTAACCATTCAATTAAATTGCTTTATTTCAGAACCTCCGAGCCATGATCTTGAGGCTAAGTACAAAGATATATTTGTTGTCCGACATGGAGCAGTCATCAAACTTTCAGTTCCTATAAAAGGCAAGCCAACACCTGTTTGCAAATGGACAAAGGATGGCTCAGATGTCTCTAACCGAGCAATGATTGTCTCTGATGAGGATGTTTCTGAGCTTGTTATCAAGGATGCTGTACGGTCTGACTCTGGTGTTTACAGTCTTCATCTTGAAAACAAATGTGGCAAAAAGATGGTGCAAATCAAGGTCAAGGTAATTGGTCGTCCAGCAGCTCCTGAGGGTCCTCTTGGATTTGGGGATATCCAAGCACATTCTGTAAGAGTGAGCTGGAAGCCACCAAAAGATGACGGTGGCACAGAAATCCTTGGATACATCGTTGAGCGGCGTGAGGTAACAAAGGCAGCCTGGTATACTGTGGATTCCAGAGTGGTTGACACATCTTTGGTAGTTAAAGGACTACAGGAAAATGTTGAATACCACTTTAAGGTGACAGCAGAGAATAAGTATGGCATCAGTGGCTCCCTTAAATCTGAACAACCGGCTGTACCAAAGACTCCAATTTGTAAGTACTTTTTCAACTCTCATTACAAAATGCACTTATCAGGCTTAATCGATTATAAAAATACAAATGCTTTTTATATGTACAAAACAGGTGTGCCAGAGGCTTCAAGTACACCACCAGAGATCATGGATGTTACTAAGTCCTCTGCTGATCTCGCTTGGATTAAACCTAAAGACGATGGTGGATCACAAATCACTGGATACTTTATAGAGTATAAAGAGGTGTCATCTGACAAGTGGGTTCGCCACGAGACAAAGGTTATTTCCACCATGTACACTATTAGTGGACTCACCGGTGATGCAGAATATCAGTTCCGTGTGATTGCTGTAAATGAAATTGGAGAGAGTGAACCTGGACCTGCATCAGATTCAGTCATATGCAAAGACCCATTTGGTAAAGAACTGTCTTTAATTTACATATTAACTACATGTGAGTTTAACAGAGCTTAAAATTATTTTACTTCCTTTACTTCCCTCTTTCTGCTGTAGATAAACCAAGTCAACCAGGGGAGATAGACACTTCGTCTGTAACTAAAGATTACATAACTATTCGCTGGGAAGCTCCTCAATGTGATGGTGGAAAGCCAGTTCTTGGCTACTGGGTTGAGTGCAGAAAATCAGGGGAGAGCACTTGGAAGAAGTGTAACAGGGACTTATTAAAAGAGAAACAATTTACTCAGAGTGGTTTGCAAGAGGCCACTGAATATGAATTTAGAGTATTTGCTGAAAATGAAACTGGACTCAGCAGGCCTCGTAGGACTGCAGCAGGGATTAAAACCAAACTAGGCGGTAAGTATTTTTACAGTTTAGATTAACAATATATAAGTTAGATGATTGTTTCCTTTCTAACATTCAACATATTTTGAACAGCTGGAAGTAAACCAGCCCTCAGAAAAGAGATGGATGAAGTTACTGCCAAGCTTGGAGAGACTGCCACTCTAAAATGTCAAATTATTGGAAGGCCTGTCCCAGAAATTAAATGGTACAAAGGTGGAAAAGAAATCAAAGAGGGCCGTAAATATGCTGCAACATCCGATGGCCGTAACCATACTTTAACCATCTCAACAGACCAGCAAGAAGATGAAGGCTTGTATACATGCAAGGCTGTGAATGAAGCTGGAGAATGTGAGACCAGTGGAACCTTGGTTCTAGAAGCAGCACCTCAATTCCCTGTCCCATTAAAAGACAAAATCTTTGCAGGATGTGGTACAACTGTACGTATTCATGCTGTGTATATAGGTCGTCCCGTACCAAAAATTATGTGGCTTCATGGAGCCAAAACTGTGGAGCCCTCTGAAAATGTCATCATTGAGACCACAGAGCATTACACTCATTTGATTTTAAAGAATGTCCAACGCAGGGTGAATGGGGGAAAGTATAGAATCAGGATCAACAACCACTTTGGCTCTGCGGATACTGTAACACAACTTGAAATCCTAGGTGAGGACTTAAAAATATTGTAACACTATATATGTATTAGTGTATTATGTAATTTAATTATTTTCAAAATTGTAAGTAACCTACCTATCTTTCTTTCAGACAAACCTTACATGCCAGAAGGACCTATTGTTCTTGAAGCTTTATTGAAGAATTCTGTGATAATAAGTTGGAAGGCATCAAAAGATGATGGTGGATCAATGATATCAAACTACATTGTGGAGAAGCGTGAAGACAAAGAGGGTGCTGAGTGGCAACTTGTGTCATCATCTATTTCAGGCACTTCATGCCGCATTTCCAATCTTGTGGAAAATGAAGGTTACTTCTTCCGCATTTCAGCACAAAACCGTTATGGCATCAGTGAACCATTGGAGACTCCATCTGCCATTCTTATCAAGAGTCAGTTAGGTAAGTTAAGAAATACTAAGGTAAATAAAAATTCAAAATGGAGAAACATGTTGGGTAATTTTCTTGTTCATCTCAAATGTTTTACAGATAAGCCAGGTGCACCATTAAAACCAGTTATATCTGGAGTGACTAAGACCTCTTGTGTTGTTTCTTGGAAACCACCTCTTAGTGATGGTGGCTCTAAGATCAAAAGTTATTGTCTTGAAAAGAAGGACAAAAATGAAGGTGAATGGGTTGCTGTAACCACTGATGAGATTCACCAAACAGTTTATTCTGTAAAAGGGCTTAAAGAAGGTCTGGAGTATATTTTCCGCGTGAAATGTGAAAATCTTGGTGGAGAGAGTGAATACAGTGAAGAGTCAGACCTTGTCATTCCAAGAACTGATGTTGACGTATGTGCTCCTGCCTTTAAAGAAGACCTTAGAAATATGAGTGTAAAATACAATAGCAATGCAATATTTGTTTGCAAGATATCAGGACAACCCAAACCTGTGATCAAATGGTTCAAGCGCGGTAAAGAAATTGTGGCAGATGGAATAAAACTCAAGATCCAGGAATTTAAGGGAGGTTATCATCAACTTGTCATTGCTAATGCTGATGAAGATGATTCAACAGTCTATCAGATCAGAGCAACAAACCAGGGAGGCTCAATTTCTGCAACTGTTTCTCTTGATGTTGAAAGTAAGTTTAAAGAAATAGTTAATTATGCTTTCAGTTTAGTTAAGTGCTAATAGCTTTTAGTAAAACATGTTTTTCTTTTTCTTGTAGTACCAGCAAAGATTCATTTACCTAAGAACCTACAAGACAAGGAGGCCATCTGTGCTCTACGTGGTGAAATGGTGAACATCAAGATTCCATTCAGTGGAAAACCAGATCCAGTTATCACATGGCAGAAGGGACAAGATCTTCTTGATAACAATGGGCACTATCAAGTCATCGTCACAAGATCATTCACATCTCTTGTGTTCCCAAATGGAGTGGATCAGAAGGATGCTGGTTTCTATATTGTCTGTGCAAAGAACAGATTTGGGATTGACCAACAAACAGTCGAACTTGATGTTGCAGATGTCCCTGATCCACCTCGCAGCATCAAAGCCAGTGATGTGTCTAGGGATTCTGTTACACTTAATTGGGTGGCACCTGCCAGTGATGGAGGAAGTAGAGTTAGAAACTATATTATTGAGAAGTGTGCCACCACAGCAGAGAGATGGATCCGTGTTGCCCAGTCACGTGACACTCATTACACTGTAACCAACCTGTTTGGAAAAACAAGCTACCAATTCCGTATAATAGCAGAGAACAAATTTGGCCAGAGTGCTCCATCTGAACCAAGTGGACCAGTTGTTACAAAGGAAGATAAATCAAGAGTTCTTAACTATGATGAGGAGGTTGATGACAGCAGACCTGTCTTTAAGGGTAAAGCTCCTCATTCAGAGGTTAAGAATGTACACAACAAATATATGATTGCTGAAGAGCTTGGCCGTGGACAGTTTGGCATTGTTCATCGTTGTGTTGAGATTAGTTCTGAGAAGACATTCTTTGCCAAATTTGTTAAAGTAAAAGGTGCAGATCAAGCAATAATAAAGAAAGAAATTGCCACACTAAATGTGGCACGTCATAAGAACTTCCTGCAGCTGCATGAATCATTCGACAGTCCTGAAGAACTAGTTATGATATATGAGTTTATATCTGGTGTTGACATATTCGAGCGTATTGGCACAGCAAACTTTGAGCTCAATGAACATGTAATTGTTAGTTACATCAGACAAGTATGTGAAGCACTTGAGTTTCTACACAGCAAGAGTTATGGCCATTTTGATATAAGGCCTGAGAATATTGTATACACTACAAGAAGGGGAACTACTATCAAGATCATTGAATTGGGACAAGTTAGACACCTCACACCTGGAGAACAAATTAAGATTCAGTACACAACAGCTGAATATTCGGCACCTGAAATTCATCAAAATGAGCTGGTCAGCTCTGTAACAGATATGTGGTCTGTTGGTGTCCTTGTATATGTTCTCCTGAGTGGCCTCAATCCTTTTATTGCTGAAACAAATCAACAAATGATTGACAACATCTCCAATGCTGAGTACAGTTTTGATGATGAATCCTTTAAACAGGCAAGTGTTGAGGCATTAGACTTTATAGATCGCCTTCTTACTAAAGACCGTAAACATCGTATGACAGCTGCTGAAGCTTTGAATCATCCTTGGCTGATAATGAACTCAGAGGAACTAAGCATTAGGTCAATCAAGGTCACAAGACACAAGAGATACTACCAAGCTATGGTGAGAAAAGAATGGAATACTGTTGTCTCATCTGCTCGTATTGCTAGTGGTGGTGCTATCAGAAGTCAGAGAGGTGTAACGGTAGCCAAAGCAAAGATTGCAGCATTTGAACATGGTCCAGGTGCCGGGCAAATTAAACACAGTGTTGCTGATGAAGGAGATGATGTAAAATTTATTTGCAACATTGACAACTATGATAACAGTACTGAAGTTACATGGTACTGTGGAGTTCGGCAACTAGAGGAAAGTGCCAAATGTGAAATTACCTATGAAGAGGGTCTTGCTACAATCACTATCAAGAGTATCAATAGATCTGATGATGGAACATACCGATGCAAAGTGGTCAATGAATATGGTGAAGACAGTGCATATGCAGAGCTCTTTGTTAAAGGTGTCAGAGACTATCGTAGCTTCTACACAGCACGTGTGGTGCGGAAAGTCAAACGCAGAATTGACACAGCCCGTCTTCTCCAAAGACCTCCAGAGTTCACCCTTCCACTGTGTAATCGCACTGCTTACTTTGGTGAAACTGTTCGATTTGGTGTTACCATTACAGTACACCCTGAGCCACGTGTTTTGTGGCTGAAATCTGGGCAGAAGATTTCCCCAGGAGATGATGACAAGAAGTATACTTTTATAAGTGACAAAGGTCTGTATCAGTTAGTAATTCACAACCTTGACTCTGATGATGATACAGAATACACTGTAGTGGCACGCAACAGGTATGGTGATGACAGCTGTAAGGCTCGTCTCACAGTGATTCCTCGCCCTGCACCTGCTGACAGTACAATAAGACCCATGTTCAAGCGCCTACTGGCAAACATGGAATGCAAAGAGGGCCAGAGTGTACGCTTTGAGATCAGAGTATCAGGATCACCATCACTAAAATGGGAGAAGGATGGTACTCCTTTGGCATTTGGTCCCCAGATTGAAGTTGTTCATGAGGGTTTGGACTACTTTGTCTTACACATTAGAGACACTCTTCCAGAAGATTCTGGTATATACAGAGTAACTGCCACTAATTCTGCTGGTTCTGCTAGTTGCCAAGCCACACTTAGGGTTGAACGTGTGATGCATGTCAAGAAGGTCTTTGAGTATGAGGGGGATAAGAAAAAGAAGCAAGCTCTAGACCAACAACAGATTGACAAGAAAGTCAGATTAACTCAGATACTGGCTGGTACAGATGAAGTAGCACTTATTCCTGTAGCAAAACAGGCATTAAAAGAGGCTGCAGCTATGTTCAAACCAGCTGTAACCACTAAAAAGGTAAAGACTGAAGCTGAGGAGGCAAAGGAAAAAGAAGAAAGAAGGAAAAGGGCAGAGGAAAAGAGAATGAGAATGCCATATGATGTCCCTGCACCTCGTATTTATGGTCCTACTACTCTTCAGGAAGACATGGAGATCAAGCACTTTAAACCATTATCTGACATGAAGTGGTACAAGAAATTACGAGATCAATATGAGTTCCCTGAGCCAATGGAAAAAATTCCTGAGAAAAGACTTAAGCGTATTCGGCTGTCAAGGTGGGAACAATTTTATGAAGTGCCATTTCCAAGGGTTAAAGATCGATACCAGCCAAAATTGCGCACACCAACTGTTTCACAAGATGACTTGGAAACTGTTAGACCAGCAAGATGGCGAACACCTTCTCCAGAAATGCTAGCTTGCTGCAGAATAAGAAGGTATTCACTTGGTGATGAGGAATTGCTTCTTCCTGTTAAAGAATACCTGTCAATGAAGAGTACTGAGGAAGAAAGACTTAAACTTGAGGAGGAACTTAGATTAGGCTACTCTGCTTCTCCACCAAGTCTAAGTCCTGTACGCTTTGAACTCTCTGCGTTGCGTCCTACATCACCGAAGAGGACTGTATATGATGTTGAAGCTGAAGAAGAAGGGGAAGTTCCTTCATATGACACTTATCGCATTCCCTCCAAGTATGAAGCTGGCCCAAGCTACATTGATCTACGTCAGAGACATGATAAAGCAACATATAGACCTCCTAAACAGAAGCAAAGAATGTATGAAGAAAAGGAGGACCAAGAACTTCTTAGACCAGTCACTACCACATCAAGGATAACTTCTTACAAGAGTCAGCTGAAACATATGGAGTTTGAGGAAAAAACAAGAATCACAAGAGCAGAGAAAACAAAAATTTCAGTATCTACAGTAATTAAGGGAGACACATTTGACATATCTGATGTACCAATGAGATCATTTTCACCTAGTTATAGTAAGGTGATAAAACCCATGGCTGAGATGTCTCCTACAGTGGATGAGGACAAAAAAGCAAGCATCGTACTTCCAAGCCCAGAGGGGAAACATCCACACTCTATAAGCCTAGTGTCAACTGAGAAAGCAGTGTCTACACAAGACCTGTCCATAAAGGTTGACTACATGCAACGTTATGAAGCAATGAAAAAATCTTTGAAAACTGAGACAAAGTTTGAAACACTTTCTCAGCAGCCATTTAGTCTTGACCATACACCAAGAGTGACTGTAAGAATGCGCTCCCACCGTGTAGCAGTTGGTCAAAATACAAAATTCACTTTGAACGTTCAATCTAAACCAGAAGCACAGATCCAGTGGTATCACAATGGCCAGCCTATTCAAGAAGGCAATAAGTATCGGATGTATAACTTGAGTGGGGTTCTTTCTCTCCAGATCATTGACTGCCAAGAACAAGACAGTGGGACTTACCGTGTCACCTGCACAAATGCAAAGGGAGAAGCCTCAGACTATGCCACATTAGATGTTTCTGGAAATGAATTTGCTGCATATACATCTCAGCGCAAAGAGGAAGAGCCTCCAACTCCTTTTATACCTGAAATGACAAGAACAGATGTTTATCATGTGTCATCATCAAAGGCAACATCTACCACCAAAGCACACATTTCAGAAGAAGTAACTGAAATTAAAACATCAGATATCAAAACAGATGCAACAGAAATTGCTATTCATGAAGAGTATGTATCATCTGAGGTAAAGCTTAAAACCACGGAAATGGTAAAAGTAGAGGAAGCTCAAGTTGAGACAAGGAAACCAACCCGTTCTGTTACAATTCTAACTAAGCCACAGTCACTCACTGTTTCTGAGGGAGATTCAGCAAATTTTACATGCGATGTGGATGGTGAACCAGTACCCTCTATAACTTGGTTAAGGAAGGGACAAGCTATTGTATCGTCCCACCGTCATCATGTAACAACAACAGAATACAAGTCCACATTTGAGATATCACAAGTTGAAATTTCAGATGAAGGAAACTACACGTTGGTTGTGGAGAACTCTGAGGGTAAACAAGAAGCAGAATTTACACTGACTGTTCGCAAACCAACACCTGTGCAGAAAGTTCTTGCTTCTCCTCCAAGAGTGAAGTCTCCAGAGTCTCCTCGTCTGAAGTCACCTGCAGGCATCAAATCCCCACAAAGAATCAAGTCACCTGAACCAATTAGGTCACCACAAAGAGTCAAGTCACCACTCACACCAAAGTCACCAGTTCCAAAAGAGAAAACAACTAAGCCTAGCTTTTCAGCAGGACTGAATGATATTATTGCTTTGTCAGATACAATTATCAAGCTGACAGTAAAAGTTGTGGCTGTGCCTAAACCAGTGATTTCCTGGGTAAAAGATGGGAAGGTAAGTATATTGCATGCCAACATTTCAATTAATGTTTCATTAATTACAACCCAACCAGGAAAATAATACACAAAGTAATTATGGTAAATGTTCTCATTCCAGAGTGTCACACAGGGTGGAAAATATGAAATATTTGAGGAAAACAGTTCTGCACATCTTGAAATCTATGACGCTGATACTTCTGATAGTGGTGTTTATGAATGCACTGCAAAAAACAGCGATGGATCAGTTACAACAAGATGCACTGTAACTGTTAAAGGTACAGTTATCTCTTTGAACATAATACTAGGACACCTAATAATGAGTAGTTTGGTGTTAGAGGCATTTAATTGTATAATAAACAATTTTTTTGTTCTTTCAGAATCAGGAGAATTAACAGCATTTGGTGTACAAACAAAGGCAGAACTAAAAGAAGCTCTTGTAAGAAAGGAGATAATTCATGAAGAAGTCCAGAACATTTCAGAAATTAAAGCTTCACAAACACAAATAAAAATGACTGAAGGCCAGTCTGTCACACTGAAAGCAAATATTCCTGGAGCTTCTGATGTAAAATGGATTATGAATGGAATAGAACTAATCAATTCAGAGCAATATAGATATGGTATTTCTGGAAATTACCACACTTTGACCATTAAGAGTGTAAGTTCCCATGATAGAGGAATTGTCACATGTGAGGCAAAAACTGAACAAGGAGTGGTCAAGTGCCAGTTTGACACAACAGTGAGTGAGAAATTATGCGGTGCACCAAGCTTCCTAGTGCAACCGCGTTCCCAGAACATAAATGAAGGACAGGATGTCATATTCTCTTGTGAAGTAATGGGTGAGCCTGCCCCTGAAATTGAATGGCTAAAGGACAACAAAGTGGTGAGTAGCCTGACTCAACATACAACTAAATCAAATTGAACTTGATATATTTCGAATGTAATATTTTGCACTTGTGTTTAATGAAACTAAATTGAAATCAAAATTAAATTCTTTTGAATTCCTCAAATTTCATAGTTATCCATTGCATCAAATATGAAACTGAGTCGCTCTAAGAATGTGTATAAACTGGAGATTCAGAATACCAATGTTGAGGACAGTGGCAAATACACAGTGACGGCCAAGAATCAATTTGGACAGTGTTCTGCAACAGCATCTCTCAATGTTCTTGGTAATTATTTTTTCTTCTTGTGACACTTACTCACAGCACCATGCATTGCACTTCTTGTGAAATTTATGATAGAACATGATACAGTTAAGTCAGGACGAATGCTCTTCAAGACGTTTTGACACTGTTGTAACTGTAATACTTAACTGCATCGATTCACATATTATTGTGAATTATTACAGTACAGTATTTACTTTTGCATGCATGATACTGTATATATATATATATATATATATATATATATATTATATATATATATATATACACACACACACACACACACACACACATATATATATATATATATATATATATATATATATATATATATATATATATATATATATATATATATACATATTAGAAGCAAAGGAGGCTTTCACCCACCAAAAATCCACAAGTTGGGTGAATGACCTAGTCATTATTTGCTATACTCTCACAGCTCTGGTTGAAGAACCTGTCAAAATGATTGCAATGAAGGAAAGCTCAGATGCTACAGGCATACAAAGTAGCAGTTCTGCCTTGCTCATGGCTTCAACAATACAGGCAGCAACAAGCAGCAGCTCCAGCATGGCTCAGCTTAAATTTCAAAGCATGTCAAAAACTAGCATGACTTCAATGACATCTGAATCAGTTGTAGCCATGGGTTCATGCAGCATGATGGAAATGTCTACTCATGCACATGTTGCGGGGTCTTCCCTCAGATCCATTTCGTACAAGTACAAAGGTGAGGAAAAAAGTGGTTTGTTTTAATATGTTTATACCACATACAGTGTTGTGGCAGTACTAGAAACATCACAATAACAAACTTAATTTAATTTGTTGTTTTAATTTATTTAACAGGTGTACCACCTAAAATTGAAGCTGCCCCTGAGGATATTAGCATAGAGTCCGGAAAGGTTCTAACTGTGGCCTGTGCTTTCTCTGGAGACCCAGTACCAGATGTTCAGTGGTCCCGTTCAGGGAGAATACTGTCCAGTGAAGAGAGTGAAAGGCTCCAGATTAAGAACACTGAGGACACTACTACACTCACTATTTGTGGCATAAAAGAAAATGATGCTGGAGCATACACCCTCAAACTTTCAAATGAGCTTGGCTATGATACTGCTACCGTCAACATCAAAATTCGCTCTATGTGAAAAAATATGTATTAATCCAGTCCATACCCTTTTTCCTTTCTTCAATATATTTTATTTATTGAATGAGTAAGAAAAATAATGTTCTAGATAAAGACCTGGATCTCTGTTCTGTAAATATGAACTATTTTTATACCAAACGTGACATTAATTTATGCCAAACTAGACTAAAGTCTAAAATTGTTATAAAATGTGCCATATTGGGTAATTACGACTTTTTGAACCATTTTTCTGTGACATGTACATAATGTATATAGCCGAATTTAACGGTTATGGAGAATGTATGAATTGTTATTTATGACAATAACTTAAACAAATTGAATGAAATGTTTAACAGGAGAAAGTTTCTCATGGAACGAATACCCTGTGAAACCTGAAACAAAATTATGTGCCTCAACAATACGTTGAAGTCTTAAGATTGCCTCAACAGGTAGAGAGGCTCCCTGTTGAAGTTCTACTAAATAAAGGGACAAATGCACTGTACACCTGTGCATATAGTATTGCAGTATTCAAATGAATTTACAACTTGACCATAAGACCTTGAATGCTGTTTGTGTCTCACCCTCACATAAGCAGCATGACTAGGTCTTGTGTTCAGACTGACTATATCATATCACCATTTTAATGACATGCTGAAAGTGCGAGCGGCCTGCACAATGAGCTGATGATGATATGCGCTTATGTTCTGTCAAAGGACTGTTTGAATTTGATCTAATGAAAGCAACATCACCTGGCCATTAATTTATTTATCAACTCAGATACTCCTTTGCAGAATGTATGCCACCTCTTGGAGGAATGCTAGGTTATATTGTGTGTTTTTGTGTTAGTGTGTGTTAGTGTTAGGATCTCATTTTGCCAGGGTAATCATCAAGCGGTATACCACAGTAAAGACATCTGCTGTGCATAGAAAACTACATTCAAAAATAAATGAATGCAATACCCTGCACTAGGATGCAATAGCAATGCATATATGTAGATTTACCTATATATTCTGCCTCCTTGAGTTTTATGAATTTTTGATTTAATAAAGCATGATTTCAGCACCATAAATCTTAAGCATTATATTTCATTATTGTTTTAATTTTTTATTTACTAAAAAAAACTATTATAACTTAATCATCTGACACGGAAAATATTTTGTCTTATGGCTACCCCAGACTACTAGTTACTGAACACTGAACCTTAAACAAACATAAGAAGAACACAGTCCACTCCTGTAAGCCGAGAACAAGTATCTGTTCAAATTAAGGGCACAAAATCACCAAACTAGGGCACTTACAATACTTATTAATTGTGTCTAAAAATTTAAATTAATTATTATTTATTTATTTATTATTAATAGATTCAGATTATTTGGACTGTGAAGATAGATAGATAGATAGATAGATAGATAGATAGATAGATAGATAGATAGATAGATAGATAGATAGATAGATAGATAGATGGGGGGGTTTATTCCGCTTCTTTGTGAGATAGAGAACAGACTCTGTACTACATTTAACAATTATTTATTTAACACTAAATATAAAATTTAAATAATATATAATAATAAATAAGAAAGTGCAAAACAACATTCAAAATTTGCCTCAACAACAGACAATTTTAACAAACAGTATACAAACTACAACTATACAAGTGCAAAACAACATTGTCAAAATGTTGCAAAGTGATCAGTCACTGCTTATGGCAGAGCTGACATTTAGCATTGCTACAGGCTATCCTTCTTGGTTTTAAAAAGAAGGATCTTCTTGGTTTTCTTTTTTCCTGGATAAAGAACGTTGTAGAACGTCTGGCGAACGATGATAGATAGCACGAAGATTGTAAAAACTGATTATTTCCCACTATTAATTACATTGTCTTAATGGAGTGTAACTACTGTAGCATGTAAATAATGCACATAAATAACGTGAGCAAGAGCGCTCAACAATTATATCGAATCAACAGGCACGTGGTTTGTTCTGTGTTTTGAGCCTTGTGGTCCTTATCATTGGCATCATCAAAGTCATCGTTCTCTCCTTTCAGTATGTAAATAGCACGCTCACTTAGAGCTGCGTGATTAATCGCTATTTTCGAATTTGTGGTTTATGTCGATGTTGAAATACGAAAGTTGAACCAAAGAGCTTGTTTCCAGGCGTGTGTGGCGCTGCGAGATAAATAAGACAGCGTCGGCCCCAAAACACCAGCTAAAAAGCAGGTAAACATAGCAGACACATTTCCCCACTGTGTCCCATATAAGAAGGGGCCTTGATGGAAAGATATTACTGATGCTGTGGCATCGCTAAAGACATTCTGCCCATATACACAGTTGAAAAGGATTTATTCATATGCTCAAAATAATCAACCCTCGATACAAGCTTCCAAGCCAAAAGTATTTTTCAGAAGTCGCCCTCCCTAAGTTATACAAGGCTACAAGAAGCTTGTATTGTCATTACAAATATATATAGCTGTTGCAGTACACAGTGAAATGAGACGTTTCCCCAGGACCATGATGCTACATAACACAAACACAGAGCTAAGTGTAACCATGGTTACCAGAGTGTGACAAGTAAAAAAAAGACAGGGCTGTCAAGTGTCACGCATTGAGAGTGACAGTCACGCATTTTGGTCTTTTGTCACGCTCTCCCGCTACACATCGTATTTCTCATGCAGAAAAACTTTTTGTCTATTTATAATATATTTAATAAACCGCAGCGCCCAAAATGTATCAGTCCGCACCGCTGTCTCTATGGAACCGGGCAGGAATCAAGCGTGTCTCCTTCTTAGTCGAGCATGACACTTATCAGCCAATCAAAAAAAGAGGCTACACAATAGCCAATCAGAAAATAGCACTATCTGGGTAAGATTTAAAGGCAGGGTCTTTCAGCGTCAATTTTTGAAAGCCAATGTCGACATTTGAAATCACCAAAACAAACACGCCCCTAACCCAAATGGGTCCCACCCCTGTATTGATAGCTCCGCCCACACATACATACGTAACCCAGGCAACTAATGGAAAGAAATGTGTCTTTTGCAGATAAACAAACAAGCAAAAATGACACACAAACATAATCATGTAAAGGACAAAGACATATATTAGTTCTGTGTAACAAAGCAAAACCAACGTTACTCACCTATCGAGAAGGAAAAAAGCGCCTCGGCGTCTTAAGTAAAGTTGGTCACATATTCACAGATTGGAGTTTCCATAGTCCACAGTCAATAACTCCTGAGCTAAACGCTGTTACTACACAAAACACGGTTGTAGCTGCGTCTCTACATTACTACGATAGAAAAGAGGTGTTATTTGTGTAGTAACAGCGTTTAGCTCAGGAGTTATTGACTCAGGAAACTCCAATCTGTGAATATGTGACCAACTTCCTGCTCCTTCAGTTCTCTCCAGCACTGGAAAGCTGATCCTATATTAACACGTCCTACTTCTTACCTTATCGTATACCTTTCTTTCTTTGTATAGCTTTCTTTCTTTGTTTTTATCCTCCATGTCAATGTTAAAATCGCTTTCTGAAAAAAAACCTCAACACGAAACAGCTTGTCTCTGGACGGGACATTGTCCTCAATCATGACCCTAAAAATGTCTGGGCTTGAGCCGAACTGTTTTAAATGGGAGCAACATTACAAATGATAAAGGAGTCCAAAAAGGCAACAAACACTTTCAATAAACACCACCAGTCATAATCTCTCTCTCTCTCTCTCTCTCTCTCTCTCTCTCACACACACACACACACACAAATTAATAAATGGAAATTAAACAAATACGCTTGTCACGCTTGCCTGTCTTCAAAACTTGAGAAACAACAGCCCTGAAAAGCAAGGCTGGCAACTCTCACGCAATGCGTGACACGCATTCAGCGTGAGAATCACGCAATTGACCCAAATCTCACGCTCTCATGCCACACCCCCATATTCTCACGCAGACTCGTGCAGCAGTGAGGGGAAAAAATCGCACCGCATGATCTCGCAAAGCAACGCGCAGAGAGACCAGACAGACAGTGTAGTGAGATTTTTGTGACAATTGTGAGTGAAATACACAATTTATTCCCATAAACTGTGTAGTCAGCCGTTCTCCCTCCCATCTGCACCGTGTGAATTGTGAACGCAGGCAGGTCAGTGAGTTACAGGGCGCTCCGTGTCTCCGTCCAGTTTAGGCTAGTAACTAATAGGCCTATGCTGTTATATAGTTTATATAGAATTAAGTTATCATTAGCAGAGTTGTTTGTTTTGCAGCACTGAGCAGTTATTTTACATAACTTTATCATAAAAACAGTACAAAAGCATTTCCAGATGACAAATATCTGGACATGCCTGGTAGTTATGTTACTGTACTAGCTAACAGTACTGTAATGTTAATTATTGTTTTTTAAAAACAGAATGTCAAGTCAACCACATCCCATATTAAAATGATTTTATTTATATCAATCATAACTCATCAATCATGTCCAGATATTTGACTGGTGGTGGTGTCAGTATGGATAAATTAGAATTTTCTGTTATAGGATGTTATCTAAAGTGTCAGGGACAGGCAAGAAAAGAACGCTTGTATCAATGTGGGCAGCTTATCAGCCCTCCAAGAAGTCCTGTGACCCTGAGAAGCAGCAGGAAAAGACATAGGAGGAACATGAAAGTCTATCTGAGACTTTAGAGCAGGAGACAGTTGAGCCCTCAGATAAAGAAGAGAGACCAGGCCAAACGATTAAAGCCCAGAGCGGAGCTGCATCCTATCGATGCTCCTTTAAAAATGAATGGTCAGAAAAATGGCCATTCATAACAAAGGGAACACTAAGTACACATTATTGGTGCTCTGTATGTAGGATAGAAAATGCTTGCTGTCACCAGGGAATAGCAGATGTTACTAGGCACATAAACAGCAAAGGCCATCAGGAAAAACCAGCACTTACAATAGAGCACATGTTAATCTGTGAACATGTTAATCACATGTTAATCCTATTTCTGTAAAATGTTTGTGAAAATTAAATGTAATGTAAATCTCCCAAGAAATTCTGTACAGATACCAAATACTTTGACAATCAATATATACTTAATACACTTCTGCTAATACAATGATTTTTTTTCCACACCAAGCCATGCCCCTCCATAAGCACCTCCCCATAACCAAAGCCACGCCCCCAAAATCTCTCTCTAAGCTGAACTCAAAAGTTGGCAGCCCTGGAAAAGGCAATGTTATACATATATTTATATGAGAACATAATAATGTAAAAAGTCTTGTTCAAAAGAAATAAACGTATAAAAGAAAATGTTAATTTTATACGAATATATATTATTAATTGGTTATTGTGACCAATGAGAGCGCAGAATGCGGCACGGCAGATTAATTAGTTTCCGGGTTTTACACGTGTTTTGCAGGTGCAGTTAACAGCAGCTCGCTTATTCTGCACGGATTCCTGTTGAGCGCAGTAACGAAACGACCTCCGAGATGAATTCTGATTTATGTGAGTGAAATCACCAACTTTATTTTGCAGTAAGAATGCAATTGATGGTCAGTTGAGTGAAATCCATCATGTTAATATCGAAAGATCTGGTGATATGTTTATACTCTATTAGCATCGGAGAATTGTTAGTGTTTACAGAGTGTATTTTGTTTAAAAAGGAGAAAGAAAAGGATCTAAAGGAGACAAGGTACATCCATGTCTCTCTGGATCTCCTTGATAAGTAAGCTTGCTTATTAATAGTTACAAAATAACAGCTAACTGTGTGATAAATTATTTGACCAGAAGTAGTTAGTTACAGTATATGTAAATGAGTGTGTTATGTGGAAAAAGAAAGTCACAGACTGCCTACAGGAAGGAAATAATCTTTATTTGAAGGAATCATGTACATGTATTCAAGCTCTGTTTAAAATGTATGATGCATTTCTGTAGGCACTAAACGAGGTGGTCTCATCGTGCTGAATGGCGGATGTAGTCCAGTTTATTGTCCAGGGAGACAATATGAGTCTTATGTAAAACTGCATTTTTACTACACGATTCAGTGCATTAGGTCGAGGAGAGCACGGGCTGGAGTGCCTCATCCGAGCCAACAACAGCTACCAACCAGGCATCGACAGGGTCCAACAGTCGCCAAGAAATACTGAGACGAGGCACCGCTCTGTATTCATTACAGGAGGCCATGGAAAAGTGCACAAAGAAGGCCCTCACCATCGGACCGCTGCGTTTACCACGGCGACCACAGCGTTTACACCGGGAGTCGGCAGAGATAAGCTGGGATCCCCGATAGAAGCGTGTGCAATGTCTTGTGTCCACCATAATTAAACTTTACTAAATCTTTTGCAAGGAGTCTGAGATCCAGTAACGTTTGGCGATTGACATTTTGAACAATAAGTGACACAAACAGCATAAACATACAGAGCGTTAGCAGAAACAGACGGCGAGCCAAACACACTGGCGCCATCATGCATCACTTTCTAAAAAACAAATGTACACCTGAAGAGTTTGTATATTAATGTAAACTATTGAACATAGTAGTGTTTTCAGTGTTATAAAGACTAGATTTGCGTCTATCTAGTATGTGATGAATTTTGGTCCAATGCCAGCTTCATCATCACAATGCTTGACCTTCCTCAAAGTCAGGATCAAAATCAGCAGGAGGATGACAGAGCTCAGCCACGGGCGGGAGATTCTGTCACATCTTTCACCGTAAACACTCCAGTGAGGCATGAACCTGGAGTACCAACATCAGGAGAATCTCCCACCAACCAAGGTCTCTCTCTCTCTTTCTCTCCCTCTCACACAAACACACGTGTCTTATATAAAACTGCATTTTACGACACGATTCAGTGCATTATGAAATCTTACATATCACTTTTTTTGGAAATTATTCTGTGCTTCATGAAACATATCGTTATGAATCGATTCTTAAATGTTTCAGTGTGTCTCAAAACATTGTGTGTAAAAGATGCACTGGTTCTTTATTGGCCAATAATTCAACACGTTAAAATCTTGTCAAAGTTTCACCAATAATTAATTAGATTTGGATTCTTATAATTTCTCCAGTTATCATTTCTCCAACTACATTCTGAAAAGAAACATTTTGACTGATGGTGCGGCTTTTATTTACTTAACGAGGTACACAAGGGCAATAATTACTGGTAATGTCAGTACTGTTTGTTTCTCAGACAACACCTCAGACAAAGCCTTGTGGGACAATATAAGTATCAGACATGGATTCATCAGAAAGGTGAGACATCGTTTTGTACTATAAGTACTGAAGAAGCTGAATAAATGTTTCATTTAGAAACACTGTCATTGGTGTTATTGCAGGTTTATCTAATATTAGCATGTCAGATGTTGGTCACAGCCTCCATCTGGTAGCCGTGTTCGCGTTTGTGTGAGTATCAATAATCATCAGATGTGTGAAAACACACGTCCTCACGATTACACACCTGACACATGTGTGTTTATTTCCTACAGAGAGCCAGTGCGTCTTTTCATCACCAAGAATCCGGCGATTTACTGGGTGTCGATGTGAGTTTTGGTCATTTATGCATATTAATTACAAACACAATGTGTAAACAGACCTGATGACGATCATGTATTTGGGTATTTTGTTGTACATCAGTGTTTTTCTCCACAGAGCTGTTTTTCTGCCATGTATCTCATCTTTATGTGCTGTGAAACTGCCAGGTGAGTTCATCCATCTCTCCACACAACAAACACTGAACCACCAACTCCATGAGTACTACACACACACGCTAAACCCATGTGGCAGGTGCAAAGTTTTGGCACAGTGTATCCTGTGTTACATTGGCTTCTTGCCTCACAAACCTTCAGATTAATGACAGAGCTGCAGGTTTATCTATTATGTCATATGACTTACACCTAATGGGGTGTTAAAACTTTCCTGCATCTCCATTTAAGGGTTGAATTATTTTTGTCCTACTCTGTTGTGTTTACTAAAGTGTGCATTAAACTCTACACAGAAATGTGTATGACTCTATTCCATTATCAGAACAGAGGACAGGAATTGAGGGATCATAAACAGAAGGTGAAATAAGAGCTCCTCTGAATTTGGTCCTTCTGTTCTGATGCCGAAATTCAGACTGAAGGACGGGAGCATGTCAGAATGTTTTAGACCAAAAAGTTTTGCAGTGGATGACAGGATTGTTCTGCTCTTCTCTGGTAAACGAGTGTAGGAGCTGAAATGTGCATGGCTAAATCTGTTTCTCTCTCCCACAGACTCTCACCAAGTCCTACTTGGCAGGAACAATATCAAGGTTAGACACACACACACACCTACACCTGGTTACTGTTAATGTGACAAAAAATATAAATCTATTAAACAACATAAACTGGACATCTGTCTCATGAACAGATGAGGAGCAGGAGTATTCACTGATCAAGAAGAGGCATGTCTCTCACACACACACACACACAGTCAGGACTCGGCCCGGACTTTTGGCCACGTGCTTCTGTTTATGTTCCGTGTCACGTATCTGTCCCGCCTTTGTTTACTCCTCCCCGTCTTTACGCACACTACTGTTCCTCATGTGTTCATTGTCATGTCTATTTAACCGTGCCGATGGCAGCGCGGAATCATCGTCAGTGCACCATCGTCCTTTGTCCTGTTTAGTTTGTCTGAAAGAGAGGGAGAAATGCAGGAAACACGAGGGAACTGGGAAACCACAGGAGCCTACCACGCTGTTTTAGCAGCGTTCAATTCAGCAGTGTTTTTAAAACGTAACCCTCTTTTGTGGTTCTAGTTATTACAAGACGAAGGTTGTTTTCTTGGCTGTGGGAATAATGACACTGGTCTGTATCGCAGTAAGAGTCTTCAGTTTCCAGACCAAGGTAAAGACCGTACACGTGCTCTCAAAACACACCTTTGTTCAGCCTTATAGAATGAATCCATTGTCTCAACAATGTGTATGTTCAGGTGGATTTCATCTATTGTGCTGGTGTATTCTGTGTGTTGTGCTTCTTATCAGTGGAATCATCACAGCCATTGTTCTCTCTTTTCAGTTGTAAGTAACTCTCACTTTAACAAACTCACTAACACGTACACCGTGTAACACTCACTGTAACACACACACTGTGTAATAATATAGAGTAGATGAGGGTGGGGTAGACAGACTTGGAGATTATGCACGGACAATCGTGTGTGTGTGTTTTAGTGCTGAAAGAAACACTCCTGAATCCTGCAGTAATAAAATAAACTGATGAGTTTTCCTTTCTGTGTTAGATTCGGTGTACTGCACATGGTGTACGCTGCTCTCGGGGCAAACGCTTTCACACTGAGTTCAGCCTCAACACTCGTACTATGTGTTAGTACTGACCACAACAGCTGGTCTAAATATCTAAAATGTTAGGAAGAGTTTTAAACTTGTGATGTACATAACATTCTGTTTTATGACTGATTAAGGACCAGAAAAATGAGTAGTTAATGTGAATTTTGAGCTACTGCAAAAACTGTGGTGCTTCTGGCGTATAACACCAAGTTGCTGTTGAGGAACCGCAGCCTGACTGCAAATGACCATGTATACGGAGCTCTCTCAATATATTGTAAATTCCAATTCCAGCTGCTCTAGCAGCAGATATGGATGAATAATCAATTCAATCATATCCTGTTCTGTTGAATTGTTCTGAATAATCAATTTAATCATATCCTTTTCTGTCATGTTTGCTGGTTAAAGTTTGCCTTTTTTTATTCTTTTATTTATTTATTTTTTTGTTGTATTTGTTTCTATTTTAAAATATAAAACTAAATAGATGTTTAAACGTCTCTGCCTCTTTAATCAGGTTGTGTGTCGTGTTTGCTCTCATCTATGGTGTGAATTTCTGTGCTTTGATTTGTTTATTATGCTGTTTGTTGGTTCTGTGTTTTGTTTGTTCTTTCCCTCTCTCTTTTCTCTGCTATCTGTCTCTTCAGATTCCTGCTATTGGACACCTTTCCTCTCAATCTTGATTTATCCTGTGTGACGTCATTCATTGATCCACAAATCAACACCCGATCCCGCTATTTAAACCTGCCACCATTCATTCATGGAGCTCGCTCATGTGTCTTAACTTGAACCGTTTTGATAACCTGTGTGCTAATTTGTTTGTTGTGGTGTTTTTCCGATTGTATGTCAGACTGTTCGTTAACCCAGTTTGTTAGTCACTTGTTCTGCGTCTGTATGTTTGTGTTTGTGACTTTGTTTATATTGGGGAAGGTGGACAGGTAAGTACGTCATGTCACATACATTGTGCAATACGTAGGAAATCCTTACTGTATTAGACGCACTATTTTAGGAGCGTACGTTTTGTTTGGGTAGTGTAGGTTGGTTAGGGCGTCGTTCGACGCTGAAGATTTTTCATTACCTTTTCCTTTGTAGCTTAGGTTAGAGGGTTAAATTCTAGTTAGAGTGGTTTTGGGTTTGCTTATTTCTTTGTTTTGGCACCGCTCGTGTCCCTTACCCCTTTTGTGTCTGTTATTTTGTTTTTGTAAATTGTAAATATTATCACCTTTTTCCACTTGTCACCACTACTGAACACTGTATATTAATAGATACAGGTTTTGCCCACTATTTGTTGTCCTTGTCTTTGATTACCACATACACACCAAAAATCACACTTTATAATAATTTCATATTGTTGCATCCCCTCCATACCCCTAAACACCTTCTGGGATCATAACAAATTTGGGGGCTCGTCCGGGAAGCCCCCAAATTTGTTACGATCCCAGAGGGTGTTTAGGGGTAGGGATGGGACAAACAAAAAATCACACTTTATAATCATTTCATGTTGTCACATCCTATTCATACCCCTAAACACCCTCTGGGATTGTAACTATGAGTCAGAATAAGACCTGGGACACTTCTCAATCCACAGCCGTGTGTGTGTGTGGCCATTTTGATATAGATGTATAAAATACACTCAGAGGTGGTGATAAAAGGCATCTTCCATACAGTGCTAAGTCTACAGAGTGAAGAGGCAAAGTGTTTTAGCTCTCCCTGTTGTACCCCAGGTATGTGTGTGTGTTCATGCACCCTTCCTGGTTACTGAAGATGTATCCCTTTGAGTTATCACCTCAACAAGGCCACATACGATTTTCAGTTCTTATCGAACAAGTGCACACAAACTCCCCTAAAGTTCCCATAACATTTGAAACAAGTGTCTCTTGTTCTTTCTCCCTATTCTGGCACACAGAATACTGTAAAAGCACATAACATTATATATAAACACACCATATTTAAAATGTCCACTACATTTCCCTCTTTTTTTTGTCCCTTAGGACAAACTATATAAACAAAATTTTAATATAATCATGAATTAAGGCATTCAAAACACAGTTTTAGACAGAATATCAGACATCTTTTACCTTAAGCTTTTCAATGACATCTTCATTAGCTAAAACAGACACTGGATATACTGCTGTTTCTTTGAGGTATAGGCCCCTCTGGTTTGAACATAGGAAAGGATAGGAAGAGAACAAGCACAACTCCAATTAGTGACAAAACATTAATCATCAAAACCATACATACAAGGTTCAGCTATAAAACTAAAACTTAAGAAAATGTTGCTATTTATGTGAGGGAAAGACCTCGGTTGATCGCATGCAAGAAAATAAATCTAAGCAAAGCTAATTTATCCATCTACATTCGTCAATGCCGGAGCATAGTCAGTTTGTGTTGGATCAGGCGGAAAGTCAATGTCTCTAAATTGTTCTCTCCACTCATCCAATTTGTCGTCTGTTCTCTCTTCAGATTCTCTCATCAAATTTCAACTCTCTGTGTCTTGGTAACAGGATATTTAGGATGTGTGTCGGGTGATTCATGTGGACAGCATTAGACTTTAAGTGAACCTTCACCCTTCTTGACGTGTATCGGTGCTCAGAGTGCAGGCACTGCCCTTTCGCACTCGTCCCACCTCACCGGGGCTTAGGAACACTACCAGTCTAGGCTCATGAGTGAGTGCGGGTGTAAAATAAATATCTAAAATGTTAGGAAGAGCTCTCAAGTTTCCAAGGAAAATCTTTTGATGAATTTTAAATTGAAGGTATTTGCACGATTTTATATAATGACAATGATGATAAAACATTCAAGCAATGAAGTTTGCGTGAAGAATATATAACTATGTCATAAATAACAATGAATTAAAATAATTTAGAAGAAGGGCAAAATTGTAAAACTTGAGAAAATGCAAAAAGACCAAAAGGACTGAGGTACTATGACATAAATATAGATTCAATTTAGGAGTTGAGAATAGTAAAACCTTGTATACTACTTTGTTAAATTATGGAAGTTTAGTAAGTATACTAAATGCATGTGTATGGGGGTGTTTGTCAGATTTGTTTTTCTATAGATGAAATTGATCTGGAGTTAAATGAGGAAGAAATCCAACTCCAAGAGTCCAACTGGAGCTGGTAGATCTCTAGATGCCTCAGGATTCTCACAGAGTCGGCCTCATCTCAGTGGAGGTCCAAAATCTTCATCGCATGGAAGACGATTGGAGCTGGTACAATTTCTGAATGCCTCGTGATGGGTAGAAAGAGAGAAGCAGTGGAGAGGGATTAACATATCTGCTGTTCATAATATTAGCAAGCACTAGATGATAATGTGCATTTGGTCAGATCTAATAAAGCACAATATTATGGTATGTATTATGTGTACACCTGACTAAAGAGATGAGTTTTTAATCTACATTTAAACTGGGAAAGTGTGTCTGAGCCCCGAACACTATCAGGAAGACTATTCCAAAGTTTGGGAGCTAAATACTGAAATACTCCAGGAACATGATGCTACACAACACAAACACGGAGCTAAGTGTAACCATGGTTACCAGAGTGTAACAAGGAAAAAAGAAAAAATATATAAAAAATGTTATACAGTACATATATTTATATGAGAACCTAATAATGTAAAAGGTCTTTAAACTTATGCAAAATAAGTAAATGTATAAAAGGAAATATAAATTTTATACGATTATATATTATTAATTGGTTATTGGTGTGACCAATAGTGAGCAGTCTTCAATTTTAGAAGGGCCAATGAGAGCGCAGAATGCGGCACGGCAGATTAATTAGTTTCCGGGTTTTACACGTGGTTTGCAGGTGCAGTTAACAGCATCTCGCTTATTCTGCACGGATTCCTGTTGAGCGCAGTAACGAAACGACCTCCGAGATGAATTCTGTCAAAGGATTTATGTGAGTGAAATCACCAACTTTATTTTGCATTAAGAATGTAATTGATGGTCAGTTGAGTGAAATTCATCCTGTTAATATCGAAAGATCTGGTGATATGTTTATACTCTATTAGCATCGGAGAATTGTTAGTGTTTACAGAGTGTATTTTGTTTAGAAAGGAGAAAGAAAAGGATCTAAAGGAGACGAGGTACATCCATGTCTCTCTGGATCTCCTTGATAAGTCAGCTTGCTTATTAATAGTTACAAATCAAATCATCATTTTTGTTTAAGAAGAAAAAACAAGGGGAATTAAACCTGTGAGTGATGTATGTAGGTAAAAATGTGTAAAGCTGTATTTGTGAAATAACAGCTAACTGTGTGATAAATGATTTGACCAGAAGTAGTCAGTTATATGTAAATGAGTGTGTTATGTGGAAAAAGAAAGTCACAGACTGCCTACATGAAGGAGATAATCTTTATTTGAAGGAATCTCATACATGTATTCAAGCTCTGTTTAAAATGTATGATGTGCATTTCTGTAGGCACTAAACGAGGTGGTCAGACTTAAACATGATGATGATGATGATGATGATGATGATGGGACTCTTCATAACTCTGAGGAAGGTCAGACTTAACCCTCACTGCACACATGTTGGTTATTCATGATAAATCTTATTCAATGTCATTTCTTGGTTGTCCAACAATAGTGCGAAATCACAGATCATAAGTCAATGATAGTAAAAAAAAAACAACAAAAAGAATCCTTAAAATTTGCAATAAATAAAGCTTAAAGCACTTCAAACATATTAACTAAATGAATTTGATACAGGTGCAGATTGGTATCATAATATATTTGTCATGTTATTTACTGCATGTTCCTCACTCCTTTTTTTTGTAAAATTTTGAACAAATTCTTATTCTTCACTCTTTGTGAAATATCTTGTTTGAGGAACAAAGGTGTAGATTGCTTTCTACACATCACTTTGGGTGTTCCTGTACACCCAGGAACTCTTTACTTACTTTTCACATATTATTTGCCAATACGAAGACTTTCTGGTTAGGGATGGGAGCTGCAGGCCCCTGCTTCCTTCTCTTCTCTCCATATTGTTGTTCTGTAGTTGTGAAGTTCATTTAGCTTCATAAGGATGTTATTTATGAGAGGCCGAAACTTGTACAGCTCATTGTAGTCAGCCAAATCTCTTGTAGGCTGGAAATATTGTTGCTGAAATTAAGAAGTCTTTTTATTGCCTCCCACCGTGAAAAGCGCAACACATGCAGGCTACTGTGGCTCCATTTATTGTACTAAATGTCATGATCTTGATATTATATTTCATATAAAACACACTCACTCACTCACTCACTCACACTCTCTGTAGTGCACTAGGCTGTGGATTGAGACGTGTCCCAGGTCTTTATACTGACTAATATAAAGTTCAGATCAGTCGTGTTTTTTTTTTTTTTTGTTTTTTTTTTCTTTCTACTGAGGTCATTTCTAGCCAGCACACTCAGCTAGTACACTAACTAGGGCACAGTGAGTGTTCTGATCTGCTCACTTCACTGTGCTGCCCTAGTGATGAGGAGGAGTTTTAAACACATCATTACTGCAGTTTAATAAATAAATACACGAATGAATAAAAACGTTATGTATTACGACCTCTGCCTCGTGTTCTAGGTGTTGAACGTCGTCTTCCGCGTGAAACGTAGCTAAACCTTTCACGGTACAAAACACAGTACTACAAAAACACATTTGTATTACCATAGTATTACTCATTGAGTTCATTTATTGATTATAAATGTTCCCTCGGGCAGCATGCGCAAAATTCAATAATGAAATCAAAAGTAGTGTATTGCGTAATTTTATTCTTTCAAAGTACTGCTGTATGAACAAAAGTGCAATAACATTTGGTTTGTCAACTTTAAACAAATAAAGTGCTTTTTTTACAGCAGTCAAAAGTTAGTAGCAGTTAACACTTCTTGTAAATCTTAACTTAAACATTAATGTAATCAAATTAAATATAACATTAACGTATAAATAAAACATTAAAACATTAATTGCCAGTGATTTGCTCGCATCAACGGTGTGCATTGCATTTAGGTGATACTTCAGACTCAAAGTACTCCGATGATAAGACAATTCAGCTTTGCAGTGGTTACAAAAAGCTTTAGTTCTATCAACTCCATCGTTTGGAAGAGGTTTAAAATAAAAATGTCCATTTAAGATTTCGGTACCTTTTTCCATTTTTCTGTCCGCACCAGATATTTTCTGTTTCGTGCTGTAGCTCTCTCAGGCACACAACAAATGCTTTCATTGGTTGAGGCGCGTGATGACGCTCATCCCAAGCAGCCAGTAGCCTACTGGTGAACATCAAACCCCTCCTGTGACCCATGGTTTGTGTTTATATTTGGTTGTATTATTAGTCTATCTATGTGTATTCAAACGCAGTGAGCAACGGACTTTCAAAATAAAAAGTATGTTAACGCGCGATAAACTAATTGTCGGCGTTAATTAATTAATGCGTTAATGCGATAAAAACGCGTTAACTTGCCCAGCCCTAAACAGAATGTTATGTACATCACATGTTCATATTGATTAAGTTTAAAAACTCTTCCTAACATTTTAGATATTTAGACCAGTTGTTGTGGTCAGTACTAACACACAGTGCGAGTGTTGAGGCTGAACTCACCAGTGAGTGTGTTAGTGAGCGTTGCACTGTGCGTGTGTTACAATGAGTGTTACAGTAACAGTGAGTTACAGTGAGTGTTACACTGTGTGTGTTACAGTGAGCATTACATTGTGCATATTAGTGTTACAGTAACTGTGAGTTACAGTAACTGTGAGTGTTACTTACAAACTGAAAAGAGAACAATGGCTGTGATGATTCCAGTGATGAGAAGCACAACACACAATACAGAACACACCAGCACAGGAGTGGAAATCCATCTGAACACACACGCATTGAGTCAGAAACCTATGTTGTGCATTGAGACAATGCATTCATTCTATAAGGCTGAACAAAGGCGTGTTTTGATAGCACGTGTACAGTCTTTATCTTGGTCTGGAAACTGAAGACTCTTACTGCGATACAGACCAGTGTCATTATTCCCACAGCCAAGAAAACAACCTTCGTCTCGTAATAACTAGAACCACAAAGGAGGGCTATGTTTTAAAAATACTGTTGAATTGAACGCTGCTAAAATGGCGTGGTAGGCTCCTGTGGTTTCCCAGTTCCCTCGTGTTTCCTGCATTTCTCCCTCTCTTTCAGACAAACTAAACAGGACAAAGGACGATGGTGCACTGACGATGATTCCGCGCTGCCATCAGCACGGTTAAATAGACATGACAATGAACACATGAGGAACAGTAGTGTGCGTAAAGACGGGGAGGAGTAAACAAAGGCGGGACAGATACGTGACACGGAACATAAACAGAAGCACGTGGCCAAAAGTCTGGGCCGAGTCCTGACTGTGTGTGTGTGTGTGTGTGTGTGTGTGTTCATCAGACAGATGTCCAGTTTATGTTGTTTAATAGATTTATATTTTGTCACATTAACAGTAACCAGGTGTAGGTGTGTGTGTGTCTAACCTTGATATTGTTCCTGCCAAGTAGGACTTGGTGAGAGTCTGTGGGAGAGAGAAACAGATTTACCCATGCACATTTCAGCTCCTTCACTCGTTTACCAGAGAAGAGCAGAACAATGCTGTCATCCACCGCAAAACTTTTTGGTCTAAAACATTGACACGCTCCCGTCCTTCAGCCTGAATTTCGGCATCGTTTAAACACAGGAATATGAACAGAAGGACCAAATTCAGAGGAGCTCTTATTTCACCTTCTGTTTATGATCCCTCAATTCCTGTCCTCTGTTCTGATAATGGAATAGAGTCATACACATTTCTGTGTAGAGTTTAATGCACACTTTAGTAAACACAACAGAGTAGGACAAAAATAATTCAACCCTTAAATGGAGATGCAGGAAAGTTTTAACACCCCATTAGGTGTAAGTCATATGACATAATATATAAACCTGCTGTTCTGTCATTAATCTGGAGGTTTGTGAGGCAAGAAGCCAATGTAACACAGGATACACTGTGCCAAAACTTTTGTACCTGCCACATGGGTTTAGTGTGTGTGTGTGTGTGTGTGTGTGTAGTACTCATGAAGTACTGAATCAATGTTTGTCATGTGGAGAGATGGATGAACTCACCTGGCAGTTTCACAGCACATCAAGATCAGATACAATGCCAAAAAAACAGCTCTGTGGAGAAAAACACTGATGTACAACAAAATACCCAAATACATGATCGTCATCATGGTCTGTTTACACATTGTGTTTGTAATTAATATGCATAAATGACCCAATGATCGACACCCAGTAAATCGCCAGATTCTTGGTGATGAAAAGACTCACTGGATCTCTGTAGGAAATACACACGCGTGTCAGGTGTTTAATCGTGAGGACGTGTGTTTTCACACATCTGATGATTAATGATACTCACACAAACGTGAACACGGCTACGATGGAGGCTGTGACCAACATCTGACATGCTAATATTAGATAAACCTGCAACAAAACCAATGACAGTGTTTCTAAATGAAACATTTATTCGGCTTCTTCTGTACTTGTACTGTAGTGCAAAACGATGTCTCACCTTTCTGACGAATCCATGCCTGACACTTACGTTGTTCCACAATGTACCCACGTCACAGGCCTCCGTGTTGTCTGAGAAACAAATAGTGCAGACATTACCAGTAATTATTGCCCTTGTGTACCTCGTTAAGTAAATAAAAGCCGCACCATCGGTCAAAATGGTTTTTTTTTCTTTCAGAATGGTGAAGTTAATAGTAAAAAAAATTATAAGAATCCAAATCTAATTAATTATTGGTGAAACGTTGACAGGATTTTAACGTGTTGAATTATTTGCTAATAAAAAACCATGCTAATGGTTCATCGCTACACACAATGTTTTGTGACGCACTGAAATTCTGAAAGAATTGATTCATAACAATGTTTCATGAAGCACAGAATAATTTCCAAAAAAATTTTATATGTAAGATTTCATAATGCACTGAATTGTCATAAAAATGCAGTTTTACATAACACGTGTGTTTGTGTGAGAGGGAGAGAGAAAGAGACCTTGGTTGGTGCGAGACTTGCGTCTGGCCTCTGTGTCGAGTTCCATGGACGTTTAGCACTGCAGACCTGCTGGCTCCTGTCAGGATTGGCCTGATAAATGCTAGATCGCTTGCAAACACAACTTTTTGTCCTGGATTTTTTTCACTTTCCGGGGATTGGATTTTCTCTGTGTGACTGAGACATGGCTGAGGGTTGGTGAGTTCAGCGCTCTTTCTGAAATCTTACCGCATGATTGCTGCTATTTTAATTCCCCATGAATGTCGGGACGAGGTGGAGGAATAGCAACTGTTTATTAGAATGTCTATAAATGCAAACAGCTTTCGCTATCCTCCTCGTTTAGCAGTTTTGATCTGAGTTTGAGCTGGGTCGTTCTCACACAGGATTATGTGCAGTTGACTATCAGCCTCCAAAATACAATAAGGACTTTATAAATGTGACTTTATAAATAACTTTTCTGTGTTTCTGGCTCAAATTATGCCTAAATACGACCGTGTCCTTGTTGGAGATTTTAATGTTCATGTGTGTTGTCCTGATAGCCAGATGGCTAAGGACTTTTCATACGTCATTGTCTCTTTTAATCTTGTGCAGTATGTGTGTGGTCCCACACAGGAGTGCGGACACACACTTGATCTTGTACTATCTTATGGTTTGCCTGTTCTTAATGTCTTTTAATGTAAACAGACAAAGATGTGGCCTCCTATCCACTTCGATCTTCTTCATTCTGCAATTTGGGTGCTTGTGGTCATCATTAACAAGCCTACCAAAAGATCCATCTTCTTTTGCAGCCTCAATACTTAATACACATAGCAGAAGGGTAAAAGAAAAGACAAAATGTTCAGTGCCTGAATTAAGTGGACAGTTGCTGCCAGGGCTCCAGACAAAAAAATTAATTAAGGAGCCATTGGCTCCTATAGGGGGAAAACCAGGCGCCAAATAATTTTTTTAAGAGCCACATAACAATAAACTTATTTTTTTTAAATTACTTACTTTTTATTCATCCTGTTGTGTGTACATCTCCCCACTTTTACAGTTCCAGCATTTTTATCTTGAATGTTCTGGGAACTGAAGTTCATGTGGGAACTTAATGTCTTTTCCAACTTACAAACTATATAGGCCCTACTGTCAAAAGAATTTCTCTTCATGCAGAATCCGAGCCAGTGACACCGACCATAATTATCTCAGCATCACTTGGCCACTGAGTGTAGTTTGGCCGCCTCCTCTTCTTTTTTGCAGAAAGCCAGCGTTTGACACATGGTTCTGGATCAAACTGTTCAAGTGATGGACCTTCGGTGCTGATCCTGATCAGATCTTCCAGTGTTGACACATGAAGTGAATTGCGTACTTTAGATTTGATCCTGTTTTGAGCTGAAAAGCCACGTTCACACTGAGCAGCCGAAATTGGTAGGACAAGCATTATCTCAACTAGATGCAAAACGTTCTGGAAATCTGTGCAGTAGGGCTCTTTTGTAAGTAGGACTTCCCACAAGCTGCAATAAGATTTATCTGAGAACTGTCCTTTTACAAGAGCTTTCAGCAATCTCCATTCAGCCTGCACAGCACTGATGTCACAGCCATTTTTCAGCAAGATGTCTCGATACCATTTCAGCAGTGTGTCAATTTCATTTTCTCCAAAAGTGTGGATGTCGTATGGCCACGAATCATGACAAAAGACTGAGAAGCATCAAATGATCTCTGCCCTTTTTGTGTTTTTGTGCTGTGTGTTGTCTGTCTCTCATCATTTCAAACCTCCTTTCAAGTTCCTTAACTGTAATGTCAACAGTTTTGTCAATGAGGTGGTTTAGTTCTTCACTGAAACCTGGGAGATCACAGCTTTTTAGTGGTATGTTTTGAAAGGAAATGCCCGTGTAGTCAGATGAGGCCGCTTTCTTAAGCCTTCTGGTCTGTTTTTCTCTTTGAGCTTTGTCCTGCTCCACCACATTATCATGCTGAGAAACTGAATTTAAGTTTGTGTAATTGAGAGATTCCTCCAACTTTCCATTTCTCACTGGTTTGTCCTTCATTCCCTTGATTGTACAAACACAGGAATCAATACTGTAGCTGCTATAGCCTGAGGAAGAATAACGGAGTTCTTCTGAAGTATAAGACTCAACTTCGAGATTTCTCCAAACAGGTCATGGAGAAAGTGACAAAACACCACAAAAGGCAACTTTTCCATTTGTTGTGACATGTGCTTTGCTCTTCCTCTTATTTCAGTGTTTTTGGATGAGGCAGCAAGGTGTTGCATGTGGAGGTGCACAGCTGTATATTGACCCTGGCCTGTAGTGACATCAGATGCAAGAAAAACAGAAAGGGCCTGGTAAATGTGAGGCAACCAGCACTGGGTTTTCTGGGTGTGCATGGTATGTTTTCCATACTAGTTGTAGCAAGTCATAGATTTTTTCAATCATTGGAACAGACTTCTGAACATCCAGCATGGCTAATTCCAGTCTATGTGGCATACAATGAAAGGAAAGAATGTGCTCTCCTATTTCTTCTCTTAAAAGAGCACCTACACCACCTGAGACACCCATGTTAACGGCAGCCCCATCTGCTCCAAAGGCTGTAATTTTCTTCTGCCACCAATCATGATCAGTTTGTTTAGCATCACTAAACAAGCATTTTATTTTATCTAATACTCCATGTGCATGGCAGTGTTCAAGCTCAGCTAAACCAATAAACCGGTTCAATGCTACACCTGCAGAAATGTGCCTGCAGTATGCAATCACATTGTCTTTCCCAGAAACGTCTGTGCCACAGTCAGTGATAATGGAGATGTAATTAGCTGTATGGGCGTGTGTCAGTGCATGTTCTTTTAGCTCCTCTGCAATGCATCCTACAAACTAAGCGCATGCTGTGTCATTGTCATACGTTTTGCTCACATCAAGTCCGTTTTTCTTCAAAAGTAACACCTGAGAGGTAAATTTTGTGAATGGTAGCTCCTCACATGCGATCATATAGGCTGCGTTAAACTTAATTTTTAGATCCTTCCATTCTTTTTCGTCACGCAGTTCGCATGCTGTCCAAACAATCTTTTTGTTTTAAATACATTGTTATTGATAAAGTAATAAATTAATATTTATATTGTATTATTTTTAATGTTGTTCCCATGTTTCCTCAAATTATTCGCAGTCTTTCTGGATTGCATTGATTGATTGTACTCCTAACTTCATTCACCATGACAAATGGAGGGAGAATACAGGCTAATTCATTTTGCAAATACAACACACCTGAAAGACCGACAATCTCGGCAACACGCGTCCATGCTTCCTTTTTCCTGTAAGCATCTCTGTATGATTCAAGAGTTGGATCATAAAGTAACGGGTGTTCGGAGACCGCGAAAATCACGCTTCTCTCCCATGTTGACGTCTGCATGATCATATCGCACATTACGTGCGACTGTCACTAGGGCCGAAATCCGACAGTCGTGTCCGTTTGTCGTGTGCAGTGTGAAGGCGGTTTCACTCATGAGCCTAGACTGGTAGTGTTCCCAAGCCCCGGTGAGGTGGGACGAGTGCGAAAGGGCAGTGCCTGCACTCTGAGCACCGATATACGTCAAGAAGGGTGAAGGTTCACTTAAAGTCTAGTGCTGTCCACATGAATCACCCGAAAGACATCCTAAATATCCTGTTACCAAGACACAGAGTTGAAATTTGATGAGAGAATCTGAAGAGAGAACAGATGACAAATTGGTTGAGTGAAGAGAACAATTTAGAGACATGGACTTTCCGCCTGATCCAACATAAACTGACAATGCGCCGGCATTGACGAAAGTACAGTAGATGGATAAATGAGCTTTGCTTAGACTGATCAAGTTTAAAAACTCTTCCTAACATTTTAGATATTTAGACCAGTTGTTGTGGTCAGTACTAACACACAGTGCGAGTGTTGAGGCTGAACTCACCAGTGTGAAAGCGATTGCCCCGAGAGCAGCGTGCAGCCACCGAATCTAAACCCCACAGAAAGGAAAAGTCTCATCAGTATATTGTATTACTGCAGGATTCAGGGTTGTTTCTTTCAGCATAAACACACACACACAATCACTGATTGTCCTTACATAATCTCTAAGTATGTCTACCTCACCCTTATCTACTGTACATTATACACTGTGTGTGTTGGTGAGTGTCACACTGTGAGAGTTACAGTGAGTGTTTTACAGTGAGTGTTACTTACAAACTGAAAAGAGTGCACAATGGCTGCGATTAATCCACTGATTACAAGCACAACACACAGAATACAGAACACACCAGCACAGGAGGGGAAATCCATCTGAACACATACACGCATTGAGTCAGAAACATATGTTGTGCATTCTGAGACAATGGATTCATTCTATAAGGCTGAACAAAGGCGTGTTTTGAGAGCACGTGTACGGTCTTTACCTTGGTCTGAAAACTGAATACTGTGATGGTGATACAGACCAGTGTCATTATTCCCACAGCCAAGAACACAGCCTTTGTCTCATAATAACTAGAACAGGGGTGGCCAACAAGTCAGAGACCACAAGCCACATTTTTTACTGTGTTCCCACAAAGAGCCACATCGTACACATGGGCACACATGAACATCACCCTATCACTTCTTCACACACACACACGTATACCTTTGCACCAGGTCAGGCAGCATTTTTAACTTGCTCTGCAAGGTCAGGTTCAGTCTGTCCAAGTGACAGTATATCGACCAAAAAGGCCAGATCCATAATCCACTCAAGGTCCATCCTCTGTATAGTCCTTGTCCTTCTCATCCATGAACAGTTTCACGGCATCCAAAAGCTGAAGGAAGCGAGAGAGTACCTGGCATTTTGACAGCCACCTCACAGTGTAGTGCAGTGGCAGGTCACCAGGAAGGTCTTGGTCCAGCTCCGCAATGATATTCTTGAATTGCTGGTGGTTAAGCGCATGTGTGCGGATATAGTTGACTTTTCCATCACAGGCTTCAAGACGTTGTCTAAATTCAATGATTTAGATACGAGTTGCTCCCTGTGGATGAGGCAGTGGAAATTCCAAAACTCAGGAAATGTTTGGTCAGCTTTGCTGGCTGGCGCTCCATCCTTGGCTATTGCAGTTAGTTTTGGTATGGGCAGATTTGCTTTCGCAAATGCAGCCATCATTTGTTTCTTTTACATCTATGCCACGGGTTCTGTCTTTTAATGGCACAATATCAAGGAGTTCTTCTTTGATCAAACAATTGTTTGACACAGACCATGCAAATATTGCCAACTGTGGCTTGTCTTGTATGTCACAACTCTCATCCAATGCGACCCTAAAATACTCACATGCTTGAAGGTCAGAGTTCATCTGTGATTCAGTAACCGTGTTAATGTCCGATATTCTGTGTTCAACAGTGTGGCGGGATAGTTGGGCATTTTAGTTTGTTGTTTTTAAGAGACAAGATTTCAACAACGTCACCGAGGCATTTTTTTAAGGAACTCCCCTTCATTGTATGGCTTTTTGGCCCGTGCAATGTTCCAAGCCAGTTGATACGATGCAAGCGTTACAGTCTCTGAGTGCTTCGTACATTTTTGGAAAAACTGTATCTGCTTTTCTGCCCGACTTGTGCTTGCGAAGTTCAGTCCATTTTGTAAATTCCTGGTCGATGTTAGCATGGAGTGAGCTGAAGTGGCGCTGAAGATTTAAAGCTTTGAAATGCGCTAATGACGCCATACACATAAGGCAGAATGGCCTGTAATTACGTTCAACAAAAAAATATAAACTCTCCCACTCTGTTAAAAACGTCCTATGTTCATCTTCATATTTTCATTTTGCTGTGCCATTTTTGAGACTTGACAAATTTTTTACTCAAATGATCTTGCTCCTACTGGGAAACTTTGAGGTATTTTCATCCCACTCACATGCGCGTTTGACAAATACTGTTCTGATCTTTCACAATCAGTAAGGGTGGAGGGTTTTGGTTAGATCCCCTGCCACTATTTAAAGGGGTCTCACAAGGAAGCATTTTGGGGCCTACACATTTTAATATTTATATTAATGATATTCCTCTTGCTGCAGGTGATTCTCACGTACATTTATACACAGATGACACTATCATTTTTACATTACATTCTTCCTGGACCATCGCATTGTCTTTACTGCAGGCTAGTTTTACTTGTATCCAACATGCCTTTTCTAATCTTCATCTGGTTTTAAATACAACTAAAACAAAATGCATGGTTTTTGATAGAAATCTACCACATGTTGAACATCTGAAACTTTATCTTTGGATGGTTTTGAACTCTATTATGTTGAATGCTATGTAACCGGCCTATCTCTGGCTACTGTTAGTACTCTGCGATGTGTAACAGAGGACACAGGAGAACTGGAACTGCTGCTGAACTTGAGTTTGTGTCCTGGACAGATTAATGAGTACAGCATAAGAAAACCGTCTGTGTGTGATTTTTCCAACGCTCCTCAGCGCGCTCAACCCGGTCTCGGTAAACATCACAATGATAACATACAAACAATATGCATAAAACACTTTATAAATGACATTGAGTGCGAAATTAATCGTTTGTGCATCATTTGTCAATATGCACAGATTATTCTCCTGCAGGTAGTTTTAAATCAAGCATGAATTAGGAAATAAACAGATTGATACAAAATGAATAGAACATTGAAAGATAGAACAAATGTAAATCATACCTGGACAGATTAATGAGTACAGCATAAGAAAACTTTTTTTTTTTTTTTTTTTTTTTTTTCCCCCCACATGCACAAATTAAAGGCAGTTATTTTAATTCAAATCACCTTAATTTAATTTAAATCACCTCAGTCTGTTCGGCACACACACATCAAACGGCTGTACTCGGTAATAAAACCATTTAATCAAATCCACCCATTCATAAAACACTTCCTAATACATTTATAACACTGTGAACAATAATATTAATGCATATTATTAACTTAATCAAACTTTTCAAAACTGTTACAGGCCTATATTGAGAGGGCTGAACAGGAATGAGGTCACCACGCAAGAGATTATATAAAACTTTTTTAAAAATGGCGAAAATAAGATGCAAAACAAAATAATGTTTTGTGAACAAATTAATACTAATTAAATAAAAGGATGATTAGTGAAATACATTAATATTGTGTAATTGTGAAATAATTAATATTGCATTAATATTAACATCCGTCACAGCTACAAATACCTTGGTATCTGGCTTGATAGCAAGTTGTCATTTGAAACTCGCATTGGCTTTCTTTATCGTAACAAATCTTCTTTTACCCATTCTTTTAAACAGCTTTTGGTTAAAACGACAATAATTCCAATATTGGATTATGGTGTAGTTTTATAGGTCCTGTTCAAAAACTCTCCTTCATAAACTGGATGTTATCACGCTGCAATCCGCTTTGTGACTGGAGCTTCATTTACATTTTTTTTTTTTTTTTACAATCGCTATGACAGTTTTTCCAATATATTTAACATTTCCTAAACTCTTAACACACCTAAAACACACAATTGGCAAAACAGTTAATTTCATGCTCAAAATCACACATTGTAAACTAAACCCCAAAACTAATTTTCAAAATACAATAATAAACTAACACAATACACTAACAAAACACTTTGCTGTAGGAGAAGCAATATCCTACCTGTTGGTTTCTCTGAAAATACGGACAATGGATGCCACTGTGTCCCGGCTGAGATTTGGCTGTACTCGTTCACCAGCCTCTCTGTATGATAGCCCGTGGTTTATGACATGGTCAATGATAGTTGCTCTTATTTGATCAGTTACCCTAGCTCTGGCCCTTCTTTGAGCGCCACCACGCATTCTAACTCCTCTCCCTTGTCCTTGCCCCACTCCTCTCCCTTGTCCTGGTACTGTTCTTCCTCTCCCTCTGTCTGTCGGTCTGGTCTGGTCTCGTCCCAATGTGCCATCTCGGTAATCATTACGGACAATGTCAGTAAAGATTACGGCGACTTATAGGTATAATACTGACATCCTGGGATGTGCCACAAACCACTCTGTGACTGCAGCAGAGTGGTGGAATGCCACATTATCCCACACAACAATGAAGGAAGGGGAGTTTGATGCCGTTTGGTTTCTCTCCTTTGCTGGCACAAGTCGAATATGTAGGTCATTTAGAAACGAAATAAGCCTCTCTGTATTGTAGGGGCCAATGAGTGTTTTGTGCAACACCTGTTTGCTTGCGTAGGCTATTATACATCGTATGCCCATTACATTTCTTCCCCTCCGTCGTGTTTTTGCCAGGTTGAATCCAGCTTCATCCACAAAGATGAAAGTATGTTGAGTTCGTCTGGCTTCCATCTTCATTACCCTCTAAATTGCAGACAGTTTCACAGTAATTGACATTATGCATCAATGTGTATGTACCCTGTTTGGTTACTGAACAGACATCTTACCTGGACATATTGACACCGGAGTTCTTTCACACATTCACTGTTTCTCTCAAAGGGAACAGTGTACAGTTGCTTCATCCTTATTTTATGTTTCTCTAGGACTCCAGCAATTGTTGTTGTGCTAGCCATATTCACATTTTCAAAAGTCTTTCCTCCATGTTGAAGAACTCTGTGGCTTCAGAGACAGCTTTGCATGTGTGACAAATTGTCTCAGGGTGCTTTTTTTAAAAATGGGCTTGTACACCCCCCAACATCCCCACTCATGACAGCTGCCCCATCGTAGGTCTGTGCCACACATTTCAACTGATCAGTTCCCTTCTTTACCAACTGATTTTCAATTGCAGCTGTTATCGAAGTTTAGTAAATCTAAACAAGTTGTTTGAACATAAAATCTCAAGTCATGCGATAGGCATAAAGTTTACATTAGTAGTCTTTACTGAAATTCATTAGTTCACATTACTAATGTTTTTGAGCATATGTTTTATAAAATAACAGTTAAACAAATTAAGTAGAAATAATTATTTAAGCAGTCTTATAATTTAAATTATACTACTTAAATGAGATTTTATCTATTAATTTAAGAAATTAAACACCATTTTATTTTTTTTATTCTTCACAAAAAACAGGTAACACTGCAATGTACTCAAGTTCACAATGTTAACAATATTGTTGAAGAATGTATTTTCCTCTAAACACTGTAAAGCATTAAACGTCCCACATGGAAATAACCTATATAAACATGTATGTTTCAATATAGGTTTTGATATAAGTTTTTAATACGTGACATATATAAAATTGGCCGTTTTCCTATATTATATGTACATATATGCACACATATATATTTACACATGTGTACATGTATGATTTTCCAAACCCTCAAATATTTAATCTGATGTAAGAAACTTTGCACATGTAAACGTATCTACTTGTCAATGGGCTGCACTTTTATAGCATTTTTCTGCACCCAACAGTACCTAAAATACTGGGTCAATGGGAGGCCATTGCAAATTCACACACACATTCCACCGGCGAGCTGCCATGCAAGGTTTACCCGAAGAGCAATAAGATATGCATTAAAATCAAGCAAATCAATTACCGGTATAGACAAAATAAGGCACAAACACAGGACCGAGGGGATTAAGGGTGAGGGGGGGGTGAATATGATTATTTATTAACACTTCAGATGACAACTAGTGCTATGAGGTATTTGCAACACGTAGGGGTGGTTTCCCGGACAGGGATTCGACTAGTCCTAGACTAAAATAAATGTAAGAGCTGTCCAAACTGAAAACAACTTGCACTGACATGTCTTAAAATACATCAGTCCCCTTTGTTTTGCCTCAAAATGTACACAAGTAATGTTTTTAGAAAGGCATGCTTGTTAAAACTATTTATATTTCCTAATTAAACTAAGGCTTAGTCCTGGTTTAAGATAACCCTGTCCGGGAAACCACCCCTATATGTTCTACAAAATAGAGGACTACACACCTTACAGTGCAATACACCAGAAATGTGGCTTTAGAAGAGGAAAGATAGGATCAAGAAGTGAGCAAGCGATGAATTAGTATTATAGGTCCCAAGCAGATACAGTAACAATAATGGGTGCCCTAGCTTTTGCAGTCTCCATTGATGCCTAATAAACATTGATACAAGTAGGCTATGGTTAAAGTGGTGAACTTATAAAGTCTTAAAAGATGTGTTTTCCCTTCTCAACGCATTATGCATTTACTCACCAATAATGGCTGCCTTTTTAATTTTGGAATTAAATTGGAATCTTAGACAAGTGGAACTTTAAGTGCATCAATTTAGTTAAATGTGCACAGACAATCTTGATGTAGGCAAGAAAATGGTACAGTTCTGCTGTAGCTTCCATGTTTTTCCATCACGTTCACTGTAAAACGTTAATGAACATCTGCTAATGACTACATCTTTTAAACAGTTTAAGTTGCTACTAGAAACAAACATAAAATAAGTTTCAAAAGAAACTTTAAGAAACACATTTTTGAACGGTTATTTTAATACACCTGAGATATATGCTAGCATTAGCGACAAGCACGTGTACATGCATACACGCTTATATGAACCGACAGGAAAAAAAAAAACTTATGCCAGCAAAATACAAACGTTGTAACTGGGAACCTATAACACTGGCTAACGTTATTAAATGTGACCGGACCGAAATAGCTCATGTTACTGTGAACGGACAGAAAATTCCACATTTACACCAAGTTAAATTATTAACATTTAACTAACATCAGTTTTAGGGTAATCATTTATTGTCAGAAAGATATCTATATATTAGACTATTTACACTCACCGTTTCAAAGTGCTTTCTAAAATCTACGGTTTGCGCACCGAGGACCAGAAAGCGCAACGTCACGTTGACCTGTTTCAGGCCCCTCCCCTCCCTTACAGAAGCGCAACATACCAAGTTGTCTCTGCTTAACGTGATTATTGTACTCAATATTTCATCTGAATAGTGCAAGCAACTAATTTGAATTAGTACTGACAACCTTTTTTAAAAACAACAAAGAATAAGTAATGACCACTTTAAAATGTTTCACTAACTCAAAATCTGGGTTTAGAGTGTAGTTGATGTGGATTAATGGGGGATTAGCCGTTTTCTCCATCACGTTTAAAGTTGATGGCCTAACGTTACCCGCGGGGCTCGGGTATCATTCTGGGTTCGTAATATGACTTCCGAGGCTGTAACATAACATGTCCAATTTCTAATTAGGAAACTTGAATTTATAATTCAGATAGTACGTGAGGGCACAATTACTTATTCACACAGATGGATAAACACACGCCCGTGGGTTCTATTGCCATTTGTCGAAAGCGTCGTGCCGCTCTCGTCAGGCAAAGTTCACTGTTCATTAAACATATGCGTAGATTACATGTAAAATACAAGACAATTGTTTTTGACACAGATGCATTTTGCTAATATTAGATGTTTGTGCAAATCGGTTCTTTAGCAAACTTAACTCTGTCGACTATTAACCCTTGACGCTTTAACTCTTTAGCCACCAGACTGCAGACAGCTTAATAGCTCTATAATTTTCTGCAAACGTAGCTAAATTGACCAATAAACAAATATTAAATTAACTTACCGTGTAATCACATCAGTCTTCGAGACGAATTTCCGTTGCACTCCTCTGACTCTGTGCCACATCGCAACCAAGAACGCATGCGCATCGATTGCCTGGCTTCTTTGAGGAAGTTTTACTTGGTTTTGTCATTTTTTGCATTAATTCATTAGATGACAACACTAAGTACATATTACTTGGGCAGTTCCATTTGAATTTACTTATGTATTTAAGCACAATAAATCAAAACGAAACCTCAAGTAGCTTATTGAATTAAATGTGACATTTTGAAGTAAAAAGACAATAGTATTTGTTTGTAAAATTTACTTAAATGATATCTTTATTTACAAGTTCAAAAAAATCATTTTTTACAGTGTGGTGTAAAATAATGTCACAAAAAATAAATGTTATATAGGCTACAATTTGAATCTCAACTGTCACTTTCTCACACGCACTCACACAGGGCCTGAGGAACCCTTTCTCTCTCATTCACACACACATTTGACATCAATCATACAATAGGTACTGACCTAAAATCTTCATCATCGCCACACCCTAGCAACCACCCCATAGACTTCCATTAAAAATAGATGAGAAGAATAAAAGCAATCTGAGCATCGTAGAGACATGTGGGTTTGGCTCTTTTGATTTTGGTAGACATGCAGTCTATTAGATTAAGCCTGCTGTCAAGCCATGCCTTAGCAACCATTTAGAGCACCCTAGCAACCCAAACCCAAAGGACGACATCTTCAAATTTGAACATCATAGGGTTGGTTTGTCATTCATACTGACAAGCAGCCATTGGAGTATCATCACTGGCAGCTGCAAAGCCACTCCCTAGCTACCAAACAGAGAAAGCTAGCAACCAACAAGACCTATATCTCTGCATCAGAGCATCATAGACATGGGGTTGGCTCCAACTGGACTTCCAACACATGCTAGCAGTAGGGTACATCTCAGGATGTGATGTGCTCTGAACTCTGGGTCACATGCGTTTCTCCTCACCATGTAATCTTTCATCTTCTTCTGGGCATGTTAGTTAGCTCCCTTGCAATCATGCAGAATGACCCAAAACACCTTAGCAACCGAGTGCCGAGATTTGCCACGTGCAAGCACCATTCACATTTTTTCCAGGAAATGTACATTCTAGTTATTATTATTATTGGGCTTAAACTTTTTTAAATGACAAATTCCTTTCACAAGATGAGCTGTATTCTCCATTGTGGGTTTGAAATAAATAAAAATAATAAAATCAGAGGAAATTTGGTTCAACAACAGCTGGTTTGCATTATGTTACTTTAGCTTGCTTAAGTACCAAACAGAAGAACAAATAAAACAAGAAATAACAAGACCGAGGTCATTATGGACTGTCCCTTGTCTCTCACCTGAGTCTGTCTTTTTTTCTTTTAAAGAACTGTCGTATGTCCATTGCTCACTGGCAGGCCACACACACACACAGAGAGAGCAATGCTAGGAGTTCAGGAGTTAAGCCTGGTTCAGTTTAAATCCTCTTTGTGTGAGGAATGAATAAATACAGCAAAAGAAAAACATTAAACTTTAACATATTATATACATTGTTTAATGTAATTAAACATTAACATTAATCTAGGAATGAATAACAATTCATTTAAAAAGCCACAGTGAGTGTTTTCACACATACTGGTGGTATACAGTGACCATGCTGACGTGGTTTAAATGTCCACCTGCAATTCCCATCCAGCCAATAGCACGACGAAGAGGCGGGGCATTGTGTCATGTGATGATCGTCCAATGACGTACAGGCGGATATATGACGTAATTGGAGGAGCTGAAAGGAGAAACAGACACCGAAAAACACCTACCCACCAGTGACGGTCACAAAATAATAAGCAACATTCAAAAAACACGCTAAGGCGTAACATATGTCGTTTGTTTTCACTCTGGTCCAAATGCCAGGGCTTCGTGTTTCCATGACGACTGACCAGAAAAGCCGCACATGACGTCATGTTTACATGACTCCCGATTGTTAAAATGAGTATCAAGTTAACAACAAACTTTAACAACAGAGACACACATACACACTACACAGGTACGCAGTTTATTTGTCGTGCTGCTGTTTTTGTTTCACGCTCTAGCAGTTAATAAACAGAACTGCATGCGTCTTGTGGAAGAACATTGTAACCGGCGCTACTTCTCTCCGTTTATGACTCTGGACGAGTCACATAGGTCCTGTGCTACTCCACAGCGGCGGCGACCCGCTGGACTAAAATAGTCAGAAAATAAACACTACTTATAGGTGTGCCATGGTTGATTCAGGATACTGACTCACGAAACAACTCTAGGTAAAAGGAAAGAAGTGTGAGAGACAGGTTTGGAGCAACTTGGTTGATTCACAACACTACATAAGGTTCTCACTCTGTGTGTTTCGTGCTGGATGACTGTTGTGCTGAGTGGTGCAGGTACAGAGGAGAAGTAGAAGAAGAGAAGAGGATGACACCATTTGCTAAGGGGGATGTTCATCCTTAACAGACATTTTAAACCACAAACTACTGTACGGAGTATGTTTTGGACATTATTTAACCTTGTAAAAGACGAACAAAAATTTTAGAATATGTTTTAGGGGTGTTGAGTTCCTTCTTTAGGGGTGCTGAAGCACCCCTAAAAAGGGGCTAGCCTCGCCCATGATAGAAACAAATACAACACAAACAGCAAACATTAACCAGCATGACATGACAGAACAGGATATTCAGAACAATTCAACAGAACAGGATATGATTGAATTGATTATTCATCCATATCTGCTGCTAGAGCAGCTGGAATTGGAATATGCGATTTACAATATATTGAGAGAGCTCCGTAAACAGTCATTTATTGTGAGGTTACGGTTCCTGAATAGTAGCTTGTTATATGCCAGAAGCTACACACACACAGTTTTTGCAGTAGCTCAACATTCACATTAACTACTAATTTTTTGTCAATCAGCTAAAACAGAATGTTATGTACATCACATGTTCATATTGATTAAGTTCAAAAACTATTTATAACTATAACACAGTGCGAGTGTTGAGGCTGAACTCGCCAGTGTGAAACTGATTACCCCGAGAGCAGCGTACAGCATGTGCAGCCACCGAATCTAAACCCCACAGAAAGGAAAACTCTCATCAGTTTATTTTATTACTGCAGGATTCAGGAGTGTTTCTTTCAGCAGTAAACACGCACTCACATACAGGAGGCAATAATAAATCAGTCTTTATTACATACATTTTGGTAATACTTTTATTAGTGTCAACATTAAACATGTACATCTGCCTTTTACACCAGATTTATTCCTTTAACCAAGTCATCTTTTCTATCTGATGTTTGCTTCTCTAGTTTAGAGCTGTATATAAATTTAATTTAAAACTTAACTTTTATTCTGAATTTTTTTTTATATTTCTGTAAAGATGCTTTGAAAAAACGTCCATCTTCAAAGAGCTATAAAAATAACTATAAAAATAACTAGTGAATTAAGTGCTATGGTCAGGGCTAGGCTCCTGTGGTTTCCCAGTTCCTTCGGGTTTCCTGTGTTTCTCCCTCTCCTTTTGGAGTGTGTGTCACGTCTCTTCCTGAATACACCTGCTCCTCATCTGTTTATCAGACAGATGTCCAGTCACTCGAGACCACATCGTTCCAGCTGTTACCGTAATTTCCTGAATTTAAGCCGCACCCACTGAATTTTAAAAAAAAATGATTTTGAACATAAATAAGCTGCAGATGTCTCTAAGCCGCAGGTGCCTACAGGTTCATTTGAAAAAAATAACTTTACATGGCTTTAACAAAACACGGCTTGTAACAAAAAATAAAAAAAAAAAGCAGTAAACGGTAGCCTACCAAGAAAGTCATTGGTCACTATCTTCCTCCTCCTGTGCACTGAAACCTCTGAAGTCATCTCCTTCGATGTCGGAGTTGAATATCCTCAGACTTTCTTCATCCGTTTTTTCATGCCCGGTTGTTTTCATCGTGTTTGATTCGCCTTTCCTGTTGACAGTCCGAATGAGAGGCAGGTCAAAAGTCAGAGGAACCTCATCCATATTTATGATGTCGTGCGGGCCAATTGAATGCTCCGCTATCTTTGAATCAGTGAATTTGCGGAAGTTTGAAACTTTTTCCACGTATTCGGGAGGGAGCTGCTCGTCCCATACCCTGATGGACAGGCCTTTACTTCTCATAAATCTGAGACACCACGATGGTCTTCCTCTAAAATCCTCAAACTTTATCGCGGTGACGATTGTTTTGGCTTTCTGTCGGATCTGCACAGTTGAAACACCTCGGCTGTCTGCTCTGTGTGTGTTGACCCAGTCTTGGAGCTCATTTTCTAGTTCAGGCCATCTGCTTTTCTTCCCTCTGAAAGCTTTAGTTGTCATTTTGCACCGAGTCAATTCCTCACGCTGCTGTTTCCAACGTCTTATCATTTCGGCAATTTCATTGGTCTAATGAATGCTTCATGCCGCCAAAAAACTACTATAGTCCGGAAAATACAGTAGTTCTGTATCAACACTCAGGCTACATGACAACTTTAAGCTCTGCTAACACTTTAAACACTGAGCTACCACATCCCTAGTTTGTCATGGATTTTTTTCACCCCATTCCTCCCCACCCCATTTATAACCCTCATGCCTCTTCCTGATCAGTGAATACTCCTGCTCCTCATCAGTTCATCAGACAGATGTACAGTTTGTTTAATAGCTTTATATTTTTCGTCACATTTACAGTAACCGTGTGTGTGTCTAACCTTGATATTGTTTGAAATAAGAACAGAAGGACCAAATTCAGAGGATATCGTCTCCTGTGCATGAAAGGGAATAGTCATACACATTTCTGTGTAGAGTTGAATGCACACTTTAGTAAACTCAACAGAGTAGGACAAAAGTAATTCAACCCTTAAATGGAGATGCAGGAAAGTTTTAACACCCCATTAGGTGTAATTCATATGACATAATAGATAAACCTGCTGCTCTGTCATTAATCTGGAGGTTTGTGAGGCAAGAAGCCAATGTAACACAGGGGACACTGTGCCAAAACCTTTGCACCCAAAGTGACCCTAATCACTTTTTACCCGAACCTGACGTGCATAATTTTTTTTTTTTTTTTTTTTTTTTTTTTTTTAAGAAAGACCTGACCAGAGTCTGACCCAACCGGATTGGCAATTTTTTTTTTTTTTTAACCCGACTGGACTCGAATGTTGCACACACCAGTCAGACAGAAAAACTCTGCAACCAATTTGTCCGGCTGCTCCATTTACTCTCTGTTTTTATTAACTTTTTTATATTTTTCTTATTGCCTGCCTGATGCACACCTGTCTTACAGTCGTGACCAATGGATTTTACAACTCAATAAAAATAAAACTGATAGGGCAATAAACCGCAACTCAGGCGAATTGCGCAACAGAAAAACCCTGAATAAACACGCAATGGAGTTTCCTGATTAGTCTCACAGCTATAAGACCCTATACGTTTGGGGTTTTTTGTGTGTACGAAGTTATAAATGTTTGTCACGGTTGCGTTTCCTTAAAAATAATTTTACAGAAACCTGCGAATAGCCTAAATGCTTATGAAGTGCTGAAAAGTCGATCACTCATTACACCTTACGTATAACTTGTGGGAGAATGTTAAAAATGTTATGTAGCTTACTATTAGTATATTTTTTTAAATATTCAAATATATTTATTCAAATAAAATTGTTTAATTTTTAGTTCGCTTCTTTCCATGGATATTTACCATTACATGACAGGAAAATACTTGGCACACTACATCCTTTTTTGTATATTTATTTTGAATATCAGCATTTTCGTATTAACTTGAACAGTAAAAATATTCCATTTAAAACATTTGATCAAATGTATACATATATCCATCTACACAAGTGCTTGTTCATATTGAAAAATAAATAAACATGTAAAACAGTATCATTTTTCAAAAACTGCCATTTTTAAAATCACAGAATTATAGAACATGGCCCTGAATAAATATTGTCTTTTGTATTTATAATTGTTTCGAAATTTCTTGTCTTTGAATGTACAGGGTATTTTTTTTAAATAAACACCCTTTAAAACATGTAAAACAGATGTGTAGCCTATCAGTCTTCCAAAACAGTCACTTTAAAACGTAGAATAATATAATATGATCCCATACTTTTAACTGCAAAGACCATAAGTTGATTGGAACAATGAAAATAGAGAAGACCTAACTAGGCTAACTATTACTTTTCCAGTTAAAACCATAACCTCAAATACTATATTGTCTTTTTTAACAATTACTGTAGAACAGAACAGAGATCATCATATTTAACATACTGGTCTATAAAAGGCAGTTAGACTGAAAATAAGGTCAGATGTCCATGTAGTTCAATGTTACACAGTATACAGTTCTACAGTGTACTTATCTGAATCTACTTGTCGTTGCTGGTAAGCAAAGCAAAGCGTTGGCATGATTCTCAAGTGCACGTCCAGACACACTAAAGGCACACTCACAGCAAACGCTGGATGCGGGAACACGCAAAATCTTAAAAAAAATCTGCAAGGGTTGCCATTTTTGGATAGAGGTGTTCTGTGTTTTTCCATACACCTAAAATGTCTGTCACTATCGTGCATGATGATTTTGTTATTCAAGTACACATTCAACTCATCCACTGTGATGTCCCTTTCATTTCCATCCTCCCACTGGCTGAATTTCACAGATGGACCAGCCACGGCAACATATTCTGTGCCTGTGATTGTATTATCTGAGACCGCAGGGTTAGTTTCTGTCGTAATGGGAGCGGCTGGAAAGCTCTGTAACTCGCTGCAGGCGTTTTGGTATATTTCATCTCTCTCCTGAGGAAAAAACAGATCAGTAATCAGTATCTGCAAGTTTCAAAAATAAATGTATCTGCATCCTTATAAATAAATGTATGAGGTGTCCCTATTTAGGCTAATTTAATATTTTTTTTAAATTAAGCAATATTGAATACAAAGAGACCACTTGCAAGCCTGCATGAAGAATAAAGTGGACCTCCAGTAGAAAGTTCTGTAGTGAATACACTATACCACTGATACGCACAAGATTAAAATTCCTTATATACCCCTTACTTCCTGGACACGATCTGACTCATCACCACTTATTTCTTCCTCATTTAATTCCAGATCAATTTTATCTATAGAAAAACAAATCTGACACACACCCCCATACATGCATTTAATATACTTACTAAACTTCCATAATTTAACAAAGTAATATACAAGGTTTTACTATTCTCAACTCCTAAATTAAATCTATATTTATGTCATAGTACCTCAGTCCTTTTGGTCTTTTTGCATTTTCCCAGGTTTTACAATGTTGCCCTTCTTCTAAATTATTTTAATCCATTGTTATTTATGACATAGTTATATATTCTTCACCCAAACTTCATTGCTTGAATGTTGTGTATTCCTAAATTAGGTATTTCTGATAAGCACTTATTTTTATTATCATCGTCATTATATAAAATTGTGCAAATACATTCAAGAGATTTTCCTTGGAAACTTGAGAGAGCTCTTCCTAACATTTTAGATATTTGTTTTACACCCGCACTCACTCATGAGCCTAGACTGGTAGTGTTCCTAAGCCCCGGTGAGGTGGGACGAGTGCGAAAGGGCAGTGCCTGCACTCTGAGCACCGATACACGTCAAGAAGGGTGAAGGTTCACTTAAAGTCTAGTGCTGTCCACATGAATCACCCGACACACATCCTAAATATCCTGTTACGGAGACAGAGAGTTGAAATTTGATGAGAGAATCTGAAGAGAGAACAGACGACAAATTGGATGAGTGGAGAGAACAATTTAGAGACATTGACTTTCCGCCTGATCCAACACAAACTGACTATGCTCCGGCATGGACGAATGTAGATGGATAAATTAGCTTTGCTTAGATTTATTTTCTTGCATGCGATCGACCGAGGTCTTTCCCTCACAAAAATATCAACATTTTCATAAGTTTAGTTTTATAGCTGAACCTTATATGTATGGTTTTGATGATTAATGTTTTGTCACTAATTGGAGTTGTGCTTGTTCTCTTTCTGTCCGTTCCTATGTTCAAACCAGAGGGGCCTATACCTCAAAGAAACAGCAGTATATCCAGTGTCTAAGTTTTAGTTAATGAAGATGTCATTGAAAAGCTTAAGGTAAAAGATGTCTGATATTCTGTCTAAAGCTGTCTTTTAAATGCCTTAATTCAAGATTGTTAAAATTTTGTTTATATAGTTTGTCCTAAAGGACAAAAAAAGAGGGAAATGTAGTGGACATTTTAAATATGGTGAGTGTTTATATATAATGTTATGTGCTTTTACAGTATTGTGTGTCAGACTAGGGAGAAAGAAAGAGAGACACTTGTTCCAGATGTTATGGGAACTTGTGGAGTTTGTGTGCACTTGTTCGATAAGAACTGAAAATCGTATGTGGGCTTGTTGAGGTGATAACTCAAAGGGATACATCTTCAGTAACCAGGAAGGGTGCATGAACACACACACATACCTGGGGTACAACAGGGAGAGCTAAAACACTTTGCCTCTTCACCATGTAGACTTTGAACTGTATGGAAGATGCCTTTTGCTGGAGCAAAAATTCTTTCTTTGTGTTTATCACCACCTCTGAGTGTATTTTATACATCTAAATCAAAATGGCCAAAACAACACACACACACTAGGCTGTGGATTGAGACGTGTCCCAGGTCTTATTCTGACTAATATAAAGTTCAGATCAGTCTTTTTTTTCTTTCTACTGAAGTCATTTCTAGCCAGCACACACAGTTAGTACACTAACTAGGGCACAGTAGATAGAATAAATAGAAATAAACGAATTAAATAGAAACGAATACAACACACGCAGCAAACATTAACCAGAAAACATAATCATGACCGAACAGGATATGATTGAATTGATTATTCATCCATATCTGCTGCTAGAGCAACTGGAATAGGAATGTGTGATTTGCAGTATATCGAGAGATCTAACTAAACATAGTCATTTGTTGTCAGGTTACGGTTCCTCAATAGTAGCTTGGTGTTCTATGTTAGAAGCTGACAACTTACAATATACAATATTTCATTGTAATTTTCTCCTGTGGGAAGCAACGCCATTTTTAACGAAATATTTTACCGCTTTCAGTCTCTGCTTCCAAGGACTTCAGGTTCTGCAGCAATGCACTGCTGACAGTCTTCCTTACCTGGTATTTCATTCATCACCAAGAACCTTCTCAAATGCCTTTCTACTGCAGAACAATCTTCTGGTCCCCAGCTTCTTTTTGTAACAGTTTGTTTACCTAGGTAAGAAGAAAAAGAAAGTTAGCCCATTCTTGACCGACTACTAAAAATAGCTGTTTAAGGTAAATCTCCACAGATTTTGTTCTGCGACAGTTAGAAACACAAAATTTGGAGTAGATTCTATGTATGTGGCTACACAATACAGCAAAATGTATTGAACATATTTTTCATGTTTTAATTGGAAGAGAAATTTTTTCAAGTTAAATATTCACATATAAATTTAATGGCATCTGTTGTGCGAGTGAAGTTCCAACAGTAACCACATACTGTAAAAAATCATTTCTACAGCAGCATATAACGGAGCCCAGTGCCTGTCATGGGCTTTTATAGAAGTTCCAACAGGTCTCACAATAAACCTCAGCTGAGAATGTGTACAATTATGCATGTAGTAAGTCAGGTTTTGATACTGAATACTAAAGCATATTAAAAAAAATATATTGCTTATCACCATTTTTGTTTTTTCCATTCCATTTTTCCAAGAGTAGTGTCTTGACTGGCATTTCTCCAATGAAATGAGTTCCCCCCCCTGTACTCCAAGAAAAAGCACGTTGTTCGATTGGCTGGGAAGTGAAAACTCCCTTCCTATAAGGACATGTAATTCAATATACATTTAATAATGTAATCCATATACATGTCTCTAAAAACAATGCAGCTGTATATCTAGTGTTTTACCACACTGACACCCTTTTGTGCTACTATAATATGTTGCCCTTAAAGAGCCTGACATCCCTGTACCTTTGCTGGCATCAATGAATTTTTCCATTAGCCATGGCTTGTCCCTCGATGACAGTATGTATGATGTTGCATCATCAATGGGCCGTGTTCTGATCTTCCTTTTGAACATTATGGGTCTTTAAAAATATTTTTACATTGTTACACAAGTAGCCAGCATGAAAAAAATGCTTCCTAAAAAAATATAATTCATATAACAATCAAACCTTGTAAAAAAAAGGCTGTAAAGTCAGGTGTGGTGTGATTTTTAGCTTGATAGTGTGGACAGACAAAAGCACCATATGGGGCCCAAGCCATTTAAACATTAAAAGGACCTGAGTTACATTGGGGTTAATTCGGACTTAATTGGGCTATTAATTGATAATTACGCAGTTCGATATATAAATAAGTTTAACAAACTAAATAATAATGAATAAATGTACACGCTTTTCATTTTATTAGTAAAAACATGGCTAGCGCTAGCCGTGATGTAGCTAACGCTAGCTCTATCTGTGTTTGTTACTAACGCTAGTTATTGCGAACTGCCATGCGAACTGCCAGCCACAATGTTGGGGGGTGAGCTTCCCTCCCTCCAGGAAATCTACACCAGGCGGTGTATAAGGAAAGCCCGAAGAATCATCAGTGACTCCAGCCACCTGTCCCACAGACTGTTCTCTCTGCTGCCCTTAGGAAGATGTCTCCACAGCATCCAATCCCGCACTAGCAGACTGAGGGATAGCTTTTTCTTTCAGGCTATCAGACTAATTAACAGTCAAAACTAATACACTCTACCGCATACAATCTGTTGCACCTTAGCATATTTTTATGCATATATGTACATATTGCGTATAATGTGTAGTGCTAACTGTAAGTATGAGACATGAATGTACCTCCTTTCCTTTAGATCCTTTTCTTTCTTCTTTTTAAACAAAATGCACTCTGCAAACACTAACAATTCTCCGATGCTAATTGAGTGTAAACATATCACCAGATCTGTTACGTCCTTTTTTTATTTTTGTTTTCTGTTTTGGGAGGTGTCTGTGTTTCTGTGCAGGATGTACACCGATTGGTTCCTGAAGGTTACCTGGTGCCATGCCCTGCCTGGTCAGCTGACTCCCTGCGGCCTATAAAGCCTCCACCACCTCTTCCTGCTTTAGCTTTTTGCTAATTAGTAGTGTTTGTTAATGTTGGTTGAGAGTTGTGTGTTGTATTCGTGTGTTTAGCCATTCCTGTTAATGCTGACTACTGCTTGTTCTTTTGACTCTGGATTGCCCCTGTTTGGACTGATTAGCTAACCTTTAAATATTTGTGTATATAGTACTGTTGGGGACATAGGGAGACTGACGCCACTTTTGTTTGTATCTTTTATGGACTCTGTTTTTGTACAGGAAGTTAGGGAAGTAATTGTATTTTCTTTTTCTTTTGTTTGCCAAGTAGGGAAGTTGAAGGGTACAATAATTAGCTGTTTTTTGTTTATTTTGGCCTTGTCGGCTCCTGAAGAAATTGTTCTTCTCATTAAATATTGTTCTTTCAGTTACCTGTTTCCTCGTACCCTTTCATGTTGCGCCTTCACCCCTAGACGGGGCGTAACCATATCTTTCGGTGTTAATAGGATGAATTTTACTCAACTGACCATCAATTACATTCTTAATGTAAAATAAAGTTGGTGATTTCACTCACATAAATCCTTTGACAGAAATCATCTAGGAGGTCATTTTGTTAATGCACTCAGCAGGAAGCTGCTGCTAACTGCACCTGCAAACCACGTGTAAAACCCGGAAACTAATTAATCTGCCATGCCGCATTCTGCACTCTCATTGGCCCTTCTAACAATAACACTCTCATTGGCCCTTCTAACACCAATAACCAATTAATAATATATATTCGTATAAAATTAACATTTTCTTTTATACATTTACTTATTTTGAATAAGATTAAGATTAAAGACTTTTTACATTATTAGGTTCTCATATAAATATATGTACTGTATAACATTGTCTTTTTTCCTTGTTACACTCTGGTAACCATGGTTACACTTGTGTAACCTCTGTGTTTGTGTTGTGTAGCATCATGGTCCTGGAGAAACTTTCTCATTTCAGTATTTAGCTCCCAAACTTGAAAGTGTTCGGGACTCAGACACACTTTACCAGTTTAAATGTAGATTTAAAAACTCTTTTAAAATCTCTTTAGTCAGGTGTACACATAATACATCCCATAATATTGTGCTCTATTACATCTGACCAAATGCACATTATCATCTAGTGCTTGCTAATATTATGAACAGCAGATATGTTAAGCCCTCTCCATAACACAGCCGATAGACTGGATAAAAGAGGACGGATAGATAGAAATACAGATGGATGAATAGACTATTTATGAAATAAAGGAAAAAGTTAAAAAATGAGTAAAATAGTCAATTTTAATAATGTAAGGAAGTAAAAACAAATGAAAATGTAAACAAACTGAAACAGGAAACAGAAAAGAAATATTGAACGAATGCATCTGAAAACAAGCAAAGAAGGAAAATGTTAAAAATTATTTTAATCTAAAAAAATATAAACGGGAATAATTATTCAGCTTATCAGACACAGACAATAAAACAAGGAGCTGCAGGAAAGTTATATCACCCCATTAGGTGCATGTCATATGGCATAATAGATAAACCTGCAGCTCTGTCATTAATATGGAGGTTTGTGAGGCAAGAAGCCAATGTAACACAGGATACACTGTGCCAAAACTTTTGCACCTGCCACATGGTTGTAGCATGTGTGTGTGGAAAACTTGATATGCAGGAAAGAGACAGAGTGCCGTATGCCTGCTCATCTGGACTCGGGAACCTCAACAGCAGCTTGGTGTCATACGCCAGAAGCATGTGCAGCCACCGAATCTAAACCCCAAAGAAAGAAAAAATCTCATCAGTTTATTTTATTACTGCAGGATTCAGGAGTGTTTCTTTCAGAACTAAACACACACACAATTACTGATGATTGTCCTTACATAATCTCTATGTCTGTCTACCTCACCCTCATCTACTGCACATTATACACTATGTGTGTGTCACAGTGTGCATTACACTGTATTTGTGTGTTACAGTGAGTGTTATACACTGTGTGTGTGTGTTGCAGTGAGTGTTAAACTACATGTGCGTTACAGTGAGTGTTACTTACATACTGAAAGAAGAGAACAATGGCTGTGATGATGCCAATGATAAGAACCACAAGGCTCAGAACACAGAACAAACCAGTACAGTAGGTGAAATCCACCTGAACACACACATCGAAACACACATTGTACATCCTGAACACATGCAGTACTGAGCTCATACAGACTGAAAGTGATATTAATGCAATTAGTATCATTAATATTGAGATCAATCTAATAAATAGATTATAAGAGATAATTATGTATTTTTATTTCATTAAAATTTGAAAGCACGTGTACAGTCTTTACCTTGGTCTGGAAACTGAAGACTGTTACTGCGATACAGACCAGTGTCTTTATTCCCACAGCCAAGAACACAGCCTTCGTCTCATAATAACTAGAACCACAAAGGAGGGTTATTCTTTAAAAACACTGCACTGCTAATCAACACATTCAACCATTTGGGTTCAACAGACCTGAACACAGGAGGCAATAATAAATCAGTCTATTAAAAGTATCACCAAAATGTATGTAATAAAGTGTCAACATTAAATGTATACAACTGCCTTTTACACCAGATTTATTCCTTTAGCCAAGTCATCTTTTCTATCTGAGGTTTGCTTCTTTAGTTTAGAGCGGTAAGTAGATATAAATATAAATTTAATTTAAAACTTAATTATTCTGAATTTTATATTTCTGTAAAGCTGCTTTGAGACAAAGTCCATCTTTTTTTTACTCAAGTACTAAATAAAAAAAGGTGCTATGGTCAGGGCTAGGCTCCTGTGGTTTCCCTTCGTATTTCCTGTGTTTCTCCCACTCTTTCTGGTGTGTGTGTGTGTGTGTAACCTCGATATTGTTCCTGCCATGTAGGCCATGGTGAGAGTCTGTAGGATAGAGTAACAGATTTAGCCATACACATTTCAGCTTCTACACTCGTTTACCAGAGAAGAGCAGAACAATGCTGTCATCCACTGCAAAACCTTTTGGTCTAAAACATTCTGGTCTAAAACATTTTGGTCTAAAACCCCATTAGGTGTAAGTCATATGACATAATAGATAAACCTGCAGCTCTGTCATTAATCTGGAGGTTTGTGAGGCAAGAAGCCAATGTAACACAGGATACACTGTGCCAAAACTTTTGCACCTGCCACATGGGTGTAGCATGTATATGTGTGTGTGTGTGTGTAGTACTCATGGAGTACTGAATCAGTGTTTGTCGTGTGGAGAAATGGATGAACTCACTGGAACTCAATGAACTCAATGGATTTTTGCATAATTCCCTTTTCTGCAGTCCAGGTGGCTCATCGTGGTGTGGAGAAGATGAGCAATGGCGTCCTCAGTAGAGTGGTTCAGCTTCTTCAGTACTTATAGTACAAAACGATGTCTCACCTTTCTGATGAATCCATGTCTGATATTTATATTTTCCCGCAATGCACCTACATCACAGACCTCCATGTTGTCTGAGAAACAAACAGTGCAGACATTACCAGTAATTATTGCCCTTGTGTACCTCTTTAAGTAAATAAAAGCCGCACCATTGGTCAAAATGTTTCTTTTCAGAATGGTGAAGTTAATGGTGGAGAAACATTTATGAAACATTCCTGAAACATTTATGAACAAATCGATTCATTATGATAAGTTTCATGAAGCACAGAATAATTTCACTAAAATGAATCATGAAATGTAAGTGTGTGTGTGTGAGTGAGTGAGAGAGAGAGAGAGAGAGAGAGAGAGAGAGAGAGAGAGACCTGGGTTGGTGGGAGGTGTTCCTGAGGATGGGGGTTGGGAAAGGCTGGTATTCCCAATGTCGGTACGCCAGCTCCATGCCACACCGGAGTTGGTAAGGTGTAACGTGTGTAAGAATAATTCCCTGATGATGATGATGATGATGATGATGATGATGATGATGATGATGATGACGGGACTCTTCATAACTCTGAGAAAGGTCAGACTTAACCCTCACTGCACACATTTTGATTATTCATGATAAATCTTATTCCATGTCATTTCTTGGTTCATTTTGAGATGGACATTCAGTTCGTTCTTTCAAACACCCGAGTTTGAAAAGATATGTCTGGCCGATTTTGCTTCGGAATACCGTATTGTTTATGGTCAGCAAACGAAAGGTAAAAATCTTCACCAGCTGCTCAACGGTATGGGATTTTTTCAGAAACGAACTGTTGGTAAGGCTGCAGTTATTAGATATGCACGGTAATAGGAAGAAAAACAACCTGAAAAGTTTTACTGTAGATTACTTAAGCTTTACATGCCACATCGCTTCAATGCACAGCTAAAACCTCCTAGATTTCCAACATATGAGCACTTTTACAAATGTGCATCTGTGGAACTTCCTGCACACCCTGGTCTCCTGATACCTGTTCGTGCTATAGTGCAAGCACACAAGGAGAAGTTCGAAAAACACAGTGAAGAAGTGGATAAGGCATTAGATCAGCTGCAACAGCAAGGACCACCGGAAAACGCGTGGACGGCATTTGCACCTGAAATTGAAGCGGATCATTTGGAGTGCATTGCCGAATGAGAACATCAATCCAGATGATGAGGATGTACAAGACAATGTCCCAGAGTATCAGATTCTTGAACATGGAGATGGAGTTGTTCCACAAATAGAGGCACCGCAGCTCAGTATTGAATTTGTTTAGAAGCTGTTTAGAAGTCTAAATGAGACACAGGCAGCCATATTCTACACTGTCTGCCATTGGTGTCAGAAACGTGTGTGGGGTCAAAATCCAGAACAGTTTTTTTTATTTCATATCAGGTGGAGCTGGTTGTGGCAAAGCGCACGTCATCAAGTGCATATACATGGAAGCGACCAAGATTCTGCGACAGCAGCCTCGACTGCGGGAGGAGGGGGATCTCTCCGTGCCTACAGTGCTCTTGAGTGCGTTTATTGGAACCGCAGCTTTCGATATTTCCGGTAAAACTCTGCACTCTATTTTAAAACTTCCAAGGAATCTGAAGCCACCATATCAAGGACTTGGAAACACCCTGGATGAGCTGCGAGCAAGATTATGCGACGTGGAGATTCTTATCACTGATGAAGTGTCCATGATTTCGAAGGATCTTTTTGCTTACATCAACTGGAGGTTTCAGCAAATCAAAGGCAGCAAGAAACCTTTCAGGGGCATCTCTGTCCTCGTCGTTGGTGACTTTTACCAACTGCCACCTACCGGTAAAGCCAAACCACTCTGTGTCTACAAAGAAGATGTTTTGGACTTCTGGAAAGAACATTTCCAAATGATTGCCCTCTCAGAGGTCATGCGTCAGAAAGATGACCTTGCTTTTGCCCAGCTTTTGAACAGACTACGGGTGAAGAAGAAGACCGAAGATCTTGGCGAAGAAGATAGAGCTTTGTTACTCCAGGCTGTGAAGGATCCCAAAGACTGTGATGCACTGCACATATTTGCCACCAACAAGGAGATGCTGAAGACTACAGGAAGGACCCAAGAACAGGAGGGATGAAGAAACAAAAGAAGCCTGTCATCGGAAAAAAGGACGACTTGCTTGACTCCATAGAAATTGCAGTGGGAGTTTGTGTAGTGATAAAGGAATCTGGAGTTGTTAATGGATGTCTTGGGAAAATTGCACATATCATCACTAAAACAGTAGATGGAATAGACACTGTTAAAATGCTAGGGCTTCAGCTCGATAATCCAAACATGGGTAAGAAACACTGCAGAAAGGTGCAAGGCGAAGAAGACGACTTAGTTTATATCCGAGGTAATCCGATCCGAAGAAAGTCTAAGGAAAGGAGCAGTTATTCATCAATTTCCTATTAAGTTAGCTTATGCCTGCACAGCTCACAAAGTGCAAGGCATGACAATGCAGAATGCCATAGTGTCACTGAAGAAGATTTTCGAGCCAGGAATGGCCTATGTTGCACTTAGCAGAACGACATCGCTTCGTGGGTTACACATTACTGACTTCAGTGAAAAGAAGATTTATGCTGATCCTGCAGTCACCGCCTCATTACAAAACATGCCAAGAGTGACATTGACAGGAATCATGCACAAGGTTGGACAGTAATTGAGTATTTTACAATTGCTTTGAACGCAACATGCACAAGGTTTACTTTATCTATACAATAATTCAAACACTTTCGCCAGTATTCTGCCAAAATATAAACTTATGTGTTAGAAATGATGGAAGTGAAAAAGGTTTTAAGATTTGAAAGTGAAGGATTTGAAACAAAATTAGAATTGTGTAAAACAATTTAACAAATAAGTTAGATACTATAAATAAAATGAAAAAATAAATTATATTCCCCTAGTAAAATTGTATTCTTGCAACAGTAAAGTATGTGAAAGTGAAGAATTTAAAACAAAAAATAGTATTGTGTAAAACAAGTTAACAAATCAAATATACAATTTTCTCCTAGTAAAATTTTATTATTGCAAAAGTAAGGTATTTGTTTTTATTTTTATCATCTTGGATTTAATGCTGATATTAGATCATTTTAATATGAAGTTAAAAGAATATTTAAATGTGAGCTAGTATGACATTATAGGGTGGGATTTGGCACAACAGGCGTTTTCTAAATCTTTTAATAAACATTTTGGTTGAAATGGCACATCACGTGTTTTTGTCTTTGTTGAATCTTCTTCAATGGCACATTAAAAATATGTCTTCTTGTGAACTTCACAGAAGGTCTAGGGGGTATTCCAGAAAGCAAGGATAACTTATGGTCACATATACTCTCAAGTTGATTAACATAAACCTTGTTTACTCGAGGTATGCTGGTTCCAAAAATGATTTTTATTCTTCTTTTAATCAAGGCCACACAATATGTCTGCATATTTTCACTGTTTACATATTTTTCATTTTTAATTAAAGTATTTAATGTCAGGATTAACGAATGCAAAAAATTAAATAACCTTATGGTGTCCAGAAAACAATTTCATTAGTACATCGAGTTTAATTTATTGACTGTTTAATGCTTAGCATCAAATCTATTATAGTAGTAGTATTACGTAAGCTGGTGATTTTTTTACGGAAGTGAATACACATACATTTTCCACATAAACCAGCATTCTCAAATGGGCTGGCGGTAGCATGCAAGAGGTTCATTTGAAGTAAAGTATGTTTTCTAATTAAAATCGGTGATTGTATATCAAGATTAGGAACATGTTTGTGTACATTTTAGTTTGTGAGAGTGCTCAAATGGCATTTGTCATTGCTAAGCAACCAGGAGCTGCGCTCTCATGACGAAACGTACATTTCAAGAACGGTAGACTCGGCATGATTTCAGATAACAACAGATAAACTTTATTTAACAAACGAATGGTACTGTATGAATGCACTGCTAGTCAACTGGAGATTGACTTTAATTTTTATGTTCATCTGTGCCGCGAGATGTTTCAAAAAGTGGTGGGGACAAAATCGACCCTCCAAGAAAGCAAATCCAAATATCCACACGAATGCAAATGTGATATTAATTTTATACAACAGTTCAACGAACAAAAGGGTAGTATCAAGTGATGTTCTTCACAGTATTGTCAGTAATTGCTCTTTTGAAACGAAACAATTCCTATTGTACAAAACTAGGATGAGGGATTAAGCCGGGATATCTTGGTGATCCTGGCTCAATTTATCCGTGATCCGGTTGCACTAAAGCTGGATTAGGGGGCGGTACAATGTTATGGTATAAATTACCATGGAGATTTATTCTGTGGAGCAAGCCTGCTCCAGACCAGGCTAAGTTTCAGGATCTATTTAATCTCATCCCTTATGTCAGTCAGCAGTCACCACAAACAGAAACCAATAGTTATTCCACTGCCCACTATACATTGTTATCACATATAACTAGACCCACTGTCATTATTTAAATGTTTGTGATCATTAATTTCAATCATTTTGGATAAATTATGATTTTTAGATGATGTTGCTATCATTAGATAATTTACAGTTTCCCATAGACTTTAAGGCTATATATAAAATGATAGAATATTAGGGCCACAGATTGAAAAAAAAGAAAATTCAGACTTCCAGAATGAAGTCTTTACTAATATTGTAACCCGTTGTTTTAGAGGAGGACAGTTGTTAAAATAACCGCTGTGGGGCATTTCGTGAAATTGTTCTTCAGTATGGTTTCACAAACAAGGACATACTTAATCTTTTGGCACATCAGCACATTGTCATAAGTATCAGGACTGTAAAAAGTATATGCATCTTTTCTGCAGAAAGAACCAGCCTCATAAATTTATGACTTTTTCCTTCTTCCTCAGTGTGGCCCTAATACTCTGTCGTATAAAATACACATTCCATATAAATATAAAAACACAAAGTGTAACATTATGTTCCTTTACTGAATAAGGATAAAACAAAGCAGGTAAACCATCAGCTCCTTTTGAAACTGAAGTCACACAGTGACTCTGCAAGATGATGGAAAGCACAGAGTCAAAGCATTTTATACAACAAAAGGATAAATACACATTCAAAAGGTCTGTATATAAAAACACACAACACATGTCTGCACACTGAAATAAATGCAGGACAAGTCCATACACATCAACTGAACAGACAAATAAACGGATGCAGTAGCCTCCCTGCAAGCTTGTATTACACACAGTATGCAGCACAAACATCATAAGAGGCCAAATCAATTTTAAAAAAAAATGAACACAAAAAACCCCAAATTCCTCTGCCACCGCAGGACATATTTAACCAAAATTGAAAGAACACATACTAACTAAAATAATTCAACACATATTGGTCCCTCAGCAGCCGACCACTGTCGTCATCAGGGAAGATTGCCGGATTGTCCCAGTCCATGGTTGGTGGCACTCTGGGGGCCTTCTCCTTCCTCAGGCAGGCCACATTGTGGAGAACAGCACAAGCCACAGTAATGTCACATGGCCTTGCTGGGCTGACCCTTAATTTGTGAAGGCAGAGAAAGCGTGCTTTCAGGAGGCCAAAGGTCATTTCAACTCTGACCCTGGTCCTGGCATGGGCATGGTTGTAGGCCTGCTGTGCTTCCTGGGGGTCTGTGAAAGGTGTCAGGAGAAAAGACTGGCAGCCATACACCCTGTCTCCCAGCAACACACCAGAGAGTTCACCTGTCAACACAAAATCTCATCATTACTACCTCATAAACAGTGATATTATTGACACAGCCATGATGTAAAAAAGTGGACCGTTTTGGCCCGGTCATGTTTAATCTACACCACACACACCACACACACACCACGAAAAGAGACACTTTCTTTATCACACAAGAACATTCAATGGAGTCAGTGAGCAAGCGAACTTGGGTCCTTTGAAAGGCGCTATATAAATTAAAGTGATTATTATTATTAGCTCATCTTTTTATTCAATACCATTTTATTTTATTTATATAGCGCTTTTCACAATTGTTTCAAAGCAGCTTTACATAAAAAACGGTGGATAACATAAGATTAAACCTTACTAGTGAGCGTAGTAATAATGTAAGGTTTTGATCATTTATCAAAGCCTTATACAGTGTGATGGAGTTACTGTACACAATTTCACTCATATCTGCAGTCCATTTCAATTAAAAATTCGACTGTTTCATAATCAGAGTACAACTGCGTTTTTGGAGATGTGAATTAACTATTTAGATTGTAATTGTAATGTTTTTTAGCAGAGCGGTGAGTGTGTAATTGTGCACTACTTACGCATTCAGGCGGTCTGCAAAACTTTGCCAAGCTTTTTCTCTTTGCTTTATCACTGTGGCGGTGTTGCCTTTCTTCTTAATTATATCTTTTATCTCCTCGTGTGCCTCCGACAGGGAAAAGTACACCGCTCTGGTTGTCATGGTGAATCTGTGATCGGTGGCAGGTCTGTTTGAGTGAGCCGTGAGCGCGCACATATCCAGGATTGGTTTCACCTGGCTTGATGAATCCGTGTCTGCTCATCCTGGCTTGGTCTTTGTGCAACCAATTAAGCCTGGACGCACGTGTTTTAGATTCATTGAGCTCAGCTCAGTCATTTATCCTGGATGTCTTAATTCTACTTTTGTGCAACAGGCAACAGGGGAGAAATTATACATATGCGTGGCTTTTAATTATAAACAAGACCGATATACAACGGGACTCTTATATTGAAATGTATGTCTTACTATTGAAGGCTGCTCATTCAATTTCAGATTAGGGAGATAAAATGCACTCTTACAAACAGTCTAAAATATATTACCATACAGTTGTGTTCAAAATTATTCAACCCCCAATGCTGTAAATGGTTTTAGGGAATTTAGTGTACATTTGTAATTGTATTCAGAATGAAATCCTACAAGGACTTCTTAAAGAACCATATGCAACTAAAATGACATCAATTAGTAATACAGTAGTAAATGTTTCTTTTGTGAATTCTTCATTGACATAATTATTCAACCCCTTAAAGACTACCACTCTGAAGAACAGAGGTTCAATGAAGTGTTTTCAATCAGGTATTGAAAACACCTGTGGATATCAGGGAGCAGCAATAAAGCCTAATAAGCACCAATTAGGCAGCTTTAAAATGACTGTGATACTCAGCTCCTTCTAGACATTTACTGGTGTGGTTACAAACATGGTGAGGTCAAGAGAATGGTCCAGGAAGACAAGAGAACAGGTGATTACTCTTCACAGGAAGGGCAATGGCTATAAGAAGATTGCAAAGATGTTAAACATACCAAGAGACACCATAGGAAGCATCATTCGCAAATTCAAGGCAAAGGGCACTGTTGAAACGCTACCTGGTCGTGGCAGAAAGAAGATGCTGACTTCGACTGCTGTGCGCTACCTGAAGCGTAGAGTGGAGAAAAGTCCCCGTGTGACTGCTGAGGAACTGAGAAAAGATTTGTCAGATGTGGGTACTGAAGTTTCTGCTCAGACAATACGGCGCACCCTGCGTAATGAAGGCCTCCATGCCAGAACTCCCAGGCGCACCCCCTTGCTGTCCCCAAAGAATAAGAAGAGTCGACTGCAGTATGCCAAAAGTCATGTGGACAAACCACAGAAGTTTTGGGATAGTGTTCTGTGGACTGATGAAACAAAATTAGAACTGTTTGGGCCCATGGATCAACGCTATGTTTGGAGGAGGAAGAACAAGGCCTATGAAGAAAAGAACACCTTGCCTACTGTGAAGCATGGCGGGGGGTCAATCATGCTTTGGGGCTGTTTTGCTTCTGCAGGTACTGGGAAGCTTCAGCGTGTGCAAGGTACCATGAATTCTCTTCAGTACCAGAAGATATTGGATGACAATGTGATGCAGTCCGTCACAAACCTGAGGCTTGGAAGACGTTGGACCTTTCAACAGGACAATGATCCCAAGCATACCTCCAAGTCCACTAGAGCATGGTTGCAGATTAAAGGCTGGAACATTTTGAAGTGGCCATCGCAGTCACCAGACTTAAATCCGATTGAGAACCTCTGGTGGGACTTAAAGAAAGCAGTTGCAGTGCGCAAGCCTAAGAATGTGACTGAACTGGAGGCTTTTGCCCATGATGAATGGGCGAAAATACCCGTAGATCGCTGCAAGACACTTGTGTCAAGCTATGCTTCACGTTTAAAAGCTGTTATAACTGTAAAAGGATGTTGTACTAAGTACTAAGATTGAATGTCACTTGGGGGTTGAATAAAACTGATAATGATGTGAGCTCAGAAAAGACATTTGTGGTTATTTCATTATAAATGTTATGTTATATTTGTCTGACCTACATGTGCCTCTTTGATTTAATTGTAAGCAGGATGACTGAATGATCATAATCAATGTCAAACCGACCAAAACAATCAATTTCAGTGGGGGTTGAATCATTTTGAACACAACTGTATATACACTGCAATATAAACATATTCACAAATTATAAACAGCAATCGCTTGGCATAAATGTGGGATATTCATTGATTGTGAACTGCTCTAAAGCGGTCGCTGCCTGTAGAATGCAAAACAGCACCTGGTGCCAAATCATACAGCATCCTCATCACTCTTCTTCAAGATGGCGGATGACAGAGTAACTCGTGTCTGGATTGTTGGAAGTTCAATTATTCGAAGGCTGTAACCTTGGTCTTCGCTGCAGCATAACCTGGGAGGGCAGAGGAGGCAAACTCTGGGAGCAGTTGCTTCCAGTGTTGAGATCTCTCAGGGCCAAAGCTCAGCGCCAGCTCCCGACATCTTGGTTATTCACTTCGGTGGAAACAGCTTATGTCGGGAGGGCCGCAACCGCCTGGATATCCTTCGGGAAACGAACACGGACCTGGCGGAAGTCTTAAGGTTGCTCCCCAGAACTAGGCTTCTTTTTTCGTCCATTCTGCCCTGACTGAAATGGCATGGGCAGATTGCTAGGTCTGCATAAGGCATTGAACGGAGCCGGCAGTGGCTGAACAGTGCGGTTGCAGGCTTCCTGGCAGAGAGACAGATGCACTGTCATTCCAACATCGATCTGTCCAGGGACGGTGTCCACCTGAGCCCAGAGGGGAATGAGCTTCTGCTGAGTAACCTCAGAGAAGGTCTGCAGGTAGAACTCCGAAGATGAAGCCACCAAATGTCCTTTTAAGGGCAGCAACGGCTCTTTTAAGAGCCACCCATTAATTCAAATTAAGCGCATTTTTCTTCAAGACTCCTCACATTACATACATTTTTTTTTTTGAACATATGACACATGTATATCACAAACAATGATAAGAAATCGTATGACTTTAATATAATAAAGTTTATGTACTGTTAGACTGTTCTGTGTTCCTGACTGGACTAGGGGTTAGCAATTTTGTTTAGCATGCAAGAGGTTCAGGGTTCGAAACCACCCTTGTACAGCATTTTTTCTAACACTTTATAATAAAGCTTCATTAGTTCACATAAAAGTTACTACATTAGTTAACACGAACTAATAATGAACTCCACTTGTACAGCATTTATTAATCTTTGTTCATGTTAATTTCAACATGTACTAATAAATAGTAAAAGCATTGCATTGCATAAAGCATTGCATAAGAAAAGGGATGGGGGTTCAGCGAAAAATCGGCAGCTGGCAGCAGGAAGTAGCTGCCATTGGCAGCAGGAAGTCTGCCATATTAGGAGGGACCTAAGAGGGGGTTCAGCGAAAAATCGGCAGCTGGCAGCAGGAAGTAGCTGACACTAATAACCGGAAGTCGGAGGTGGATGACGCTTTTAGCAAGGCAAATAAATTATTAATAAATTATCAATTTATATTTAAATTTAGTACTTATTCAAAATACTTAAATGTGTAATTATTTTGTATTTGATTTAAAAAGTTTTATCAAATATAAATCAAGTAACGAAGATCATAGACATAATACAAAAAACAAACATTAAGCTACACTTGAAATTATGAATTTGTACGTGTATAAATATAATTTATGAATGAGTGTACATGTTTGTTAAATAATGAAATATATACATACATGAATGCCTATATAATCATATTGTATATTTATTAAATGTACATAAACATTCATTAGTAAAGTCCTGTCTAAAAGAAAAAAAGAACATTGTCTCATTGTCTTAATTGGCACGGATTCGTGTTGGAAACACAAGATCAACTATCAAAGTTGGTCTTACCTTGAACGCAGGGGTCCTTCAAAGTCCCTTCGGTCTTCTAACAAAGGCTCCTCTCCAAGGTCTTCTACTTAATCTATTGTTCGAATCTTTAAGTGAAGGAGGCAGACTTAAACCTTTTTGTCTTTTCAGGATCCTCACATTGGGAGGCCTTGTTTTTATTAAAAGTAGTGTAATACAGATAGGTGTGTGTAATATATGTAAAAGAAAAAGTTACAAATAAAATCTTCCTTCAAATAATCAAATAGTACTAGAATAAGTAAAAGGTATTAACATGCAAAGATTATAACAAACCAAGAAACACTCTCCAAGTGTAAACTTGTGTTTGTTCCATGATACACCTAAAGTATAACATGCACTAAGGCTGTCTACAATAGAATGCACACCCAATGTGATTCAATTCAGGCTTTTATACTTTTTTACCGTGGCCAGTTGAATCTGGCTGTCAGGTTTGGTTGGCTGCGTGCCTTCTAGAGGCTACCATATTATTTCCTAAACACTTCTCGGTTTCCCAAACATATCTCGCCGTCGACTTCTGTGTGCGCTGCTAATGTCTATATATGGTCATATGGTTGCAGTTAACTTCCTGTAACTTGTCAAGCTATGATTATATATGACTGAAGCTTTCTCTCGCCGTGGAATTCGACAGCAAGCTATAAAACACTACACGTGCAGGTTACTCCCCACGGATACACAGAAAGCTTCATTTCAACAGCAGGCCTTGAAACACTTTGTGTGCAGATACTCCCTGGTGGTAATTTATAAGCATTCACTACAAGAAAGTTTACAGTAAAATAAACAATATTAATCTAACCAACTCTATTACATGAGAATACACGATTATAATAAAAAGAAAAGCATTTCAGAATTTTCTTGAACATTCTGAAAATAAAACATCATAACACATAATGCATTATAATCTTCTTTTCTTTTGGAATCTTCTTCCAGCTGTCTAGGTACAGCGTCTGATCCCTCGGTGTCTTCTTCTAAACACTCATATTCAAATCTTTCAACTCTTCAACCAATTCTTCAACTTTTTGTATTATCTATGTCCGTCTGTCTACTGACGGATAAGTTAATAATTGGTTATGGTGTACCTTTATATTTATTATTATTTATTTGCTGAGAGCCAGTATTAAGAAAACCAGTATCAGGTATGTAGAGTCCTGCAACTCCATCCAGTACATGCCAGTGTCTGATAACATCTTGTGCATGCCACTGGCTTTCAACAGTTTTACATTTGTAGTATTTCAATACATTCTTGTCTGTGTTTCATAAAACAGCTGTAACTTTTGAAACAGGCTTGATATTTGTTGTTCTGAAATTAGAATGATCAACAACAATTCTAACTAGATTGTAAATTTCGTAGAAAAACTAAGTTGGCTTGAAAAAGCCTAGCCAGAAAGTTTGAAAAAGTTTTACAATGTTCTAGCATGGTTTAACATGATTTAAAATGTTTCTAGTGTTAGGGGATAACAGCATAAAGACCCCGGATCTGATATGATGAAAGAAGACCAGGAGTCATGAGGTACAATCAAATAAGTAAAAATTTATTGAAGAATAGTTTCATCGGTAGAGCCAGGCGTCAAAGTCTCATGGGGTCACAGGCCAGAGACTCTACCGTACACAATCTCACACCAGTTATAACATTTCCAAGGGCATGAATGACATCAGTACATACACATTGGCTACTTGTCATTTGCAAGAGAACAAAGTTATAACAATTCTACACTTATGGACAGATAGGAGGGTAGAAGATTAGTAAGGAAAACAATTTCTTTGTTTTCCTTACTGATCCTCTACCCTCCTTATCTATCCATAAGTGTAGAATGGTTATAACTTTATGAATAGTTAGAAAGAAAGAAAAGAATTAGAAACAAAGAAAAAGTTTAAGTTAAAGGTTTGTTAGAAAAAAAAAAAGAAAGAGTAGTTAGATAGGCTTTTAGATTGGAACTGGTTGATTGAACGGCATTTCGCGCTCCAGTAGCTGGCACCAATCACTGAAAAACCCTGGATGGGTGTTTTCGGAGTAAAAGCCTTGCATTTCTCCTCGTTTTCCTCTTCCAACATAACCTAGAGGATTTATAAGAAAATTGTGACATTAATATCCAAATTACCTTATTAACAGTACACATGGATGCAGTCACAGATTCACTGTCTCTAACATAAAAGTTAAAATCCAACTTACAGAGCAACAATTATTTATTAATCTGATAATTAATATACGAACTTACCGAGTGAAATACCGCCGCCATTACTGAAGATTCACCGGCGCTGCTGTTGCTTGACTTCCAGTTAAATGTGATTGGTTGCTACTACATTGTAGAAACTGTTGTACATGCTTTTATTTCTACGAGGTTGGATTATTGTAATGCCCTATATCTGGGTTTGAATGTATCTCTCATAGCTCGCCTACAATATGTTCAAAATGCTGCTGCTAGGCTTTTAACTGGCACTAAGAAGAGGGAACATATAACACCTGTGTTAATTTCTTTACACTGGCTTCCAGTATTGTCTAGGATAGAATATAAGGTCCTGATCACTGTGTATAAGGCCTTACATCAACAGGCTCCTGACTACATAAGAGCTATGTTGAGTCCATATAAATCTTCTCGCTCTTTGAGAGCAAATGAGCATATGTTGTTGTCCGTTCTGCGTACACGGTTGAGGAGGAGTGGAGATCGTGCATTCTCCGTGGCAGCTCCTGTGTTATGGAATGGGCTACCATTGTCTTTGAAATCATCTCCCTCTTTGGGTAGTTTTAAAGGTCAATTGAAGACTTTTCTTTTTTACAAGGCTTTTGCTATATGATTAGTATGTTTTCCTGAGTTACTGTGTATGGTATTTTTGCACTTTTATTATGATGTTAGTTTGATGTGTTTTATGATTATACTTTTTATGACTTATATAATGTTTTTACCATGTAAAGCACTTTGGTCCATTGTTATGGTGTTGAAAGTGCTATACAAATAAATTTTGATTGATTGATACGTTGGACGATATATTGGCTGCCACGAAATAACAGGTCCCTCCTAATATGGCAGGACTTCCTGCTGCCAATGGCAGCTACTTCCTGCTGCCAGCTGCTGATTTTTTGCTGGGGTTTAGATTCGGTGGCTGCACATGCTGTACGCTGCTCTTGGGGCAATCACTTTCACACTGGTGAGTTCAGCCTCAACACTTACACTGATTGTTAGTACTGACCACAACAACTGGTCTAAATATCTAAAATGTTAGGAAGAGTTTTCAAACTTAATCAATATAAACATGTGATGTACATAAAATTCTGTTTTAGTTGATTAATGACAAATGAATAGTTGAGCTACTGTAAAAACTGTGTGTGTGTGTGTGTGTGTGTATGTGTGTGTGTGTGGGTGTGTAGTTTCTGGTGTATGACACTCTGCTGCTGTTGGGGAACCATCTTCATGGTTGAGTCCAGAGGAGTACGTATACGGAGCTCTGTCTCTCTACACCGACATCCTCCAGATCTTCCTCTTCCCGCCGAACCCCGACAAAAGCTCCAAATGAACACGCACACACACACACACACAACTTTTCTGATCAGATATTTATGATAATTTACTGACCACATCCATGTTTATTTCATAAAAACATAAAAACAGACTATTGCATTTGGAATGTTTCAAACCTTTCTTTTTCTTTTTGTTTTTTTCTTTTTCCAAACAGAAACCTTTTCTTCTCTGTATTGGTAAATATAACAGATTTGTTATAATCATTTAATAATTAAATTAAGTATTATAATATTTTTGGCTCATTTGATTGATTGCATTCACTTTGTTTATTTTTAAGACTCGCCTGATGATGTTTTGGATGATATTTGTACGATATTGTTTACTGGTTATTCGCCAGTCTCTTCCATTAAACAGAGATGCAGGACTCCAGAGTGTAAAACAGAACTTTACGTAGTTGGGATGCAAATCGTGATGTTGACGAAAGATTTTTTTTGTGTGTGGTGGTTTAGTTTCCTATAATAATACAGAAAATGAACCGATTAATCTGGAAATTACATTCTTAATACAGACATGTCATGACTGTACAATGTATACAACTGTTCACCATGTTATGTCTAAACTAGGAATGTACCGATACCACTTTTTCTCTTCCGATCCGATTCCAATACCAGCGTTTGCGATATCTCTGTTCTTTTCTACCTTTAAAACTAAAGAATGTATACAACAAGTTTAGTTATTACGATTTATTTGTTTCTGGCAAAGAAATACAAAAATGCCCATTACTGTATGAAAATGAAAACACAAGAAACCTTAAAAAAGTATTAATGCAGTAGCAAACAGTACTTTTAACAGTTAGTGGTATAACAATCTAAACCATATATACTGCAATTATTAAATTAAATTATTTTCTGAAGAAAATAATATTTTAAAGTGAATCTTAAATTAGAACTCTTGAAACACAATGAAAATGTATTAAACAGTAAACCTTGCACCCAAATGAGCGACATGTTTAACGCGCTGAGGTAAATGGAAAGGGTGCCTGCTAAACGTGTTTCATGAGCACATATTTCCCCTAAAATTTATTATATTTATTTACATTAATGTAATTTTAATATATAAGTGTATTTTTCTTATAAGTTTAAGCAATAGTTTATGATGTTTGCTGTTCATTAATCAACCACCATGGGCATGGGCATCGGAAGTAAATAAAAAGTGGGTGTGTCCTGTTCCACACACATATAATGGTTCCGACGCCCATGGATTTCAGGAAGCAGGAGCGTGGTCAGTGCTGTAGGTAAAACGCGGAATGGAGTTTAATTTATTTTAGAGTTTAGGGCATTCCTCAAGCGAGAATGGATTCGACTGGCGGCGCTCTGAAAAGTAATAAAAAAGACATTATGCGCTGAATAAAGACAGTAAAAGTGGGTGGGTCCAATATTATTGGTCTTAAAAAGTGTGTGGGTCCTGTCCCACCTACATATGATGGTTCCGACACCCATGACCACAGGTATCGAATTTGGATCGGTCACGCACCACCGATACCCGATCCACTCAAAATGCTTGGATCGGCACCGATAAAGATCCAAAATATCGGATCAGTACATCCCTAGTCTAAACTATAAGATGTAATAAAGACAAATGTTAGTGGCGCAGTGAAGAACAAAATGGCGATCACACGTCCATTATATGGTCTAGTACAAAGCAAATAAGATAATACGTCACACAGTTCCTTGAATATCCACCAAGACAAATGAATGAAGCTTTAGCTTACAATAATATTCAATCCACAGATAAATTGAATCATTATCGTGAGTGAATAATGATCTTTATGGTGAAACTGCTGTGTCATGTACCGATCCATACAAACATAGAAATTCCATAAGAAACTCTGCTTTAGGTGCTTATAGTTCAATATTGATTGTCTTTGTTAGTTACTAGGTCAATAACTCGAATGATGTGTATGGACCTATTCCCCTCAGATTAAATGGAATGGGCCCTGAGTGTGTGTTTTTAGGATCTCTCCTATTAAAATACCTATATAGATGTTATCTAGACACTCATTCCAGAAACCTTTGGTATAAAATAGACACTACAACAACAGTATTTATTTTTATTTTAATTAAATTGGGTACAGTGGCGGTAAAGTCAAAGTTGTTGTAGTCGTGCACGAATATGAAGTGGGACTCCTTGGCCCCTTAAACACTTTTATCAAACAGTTCACTAAAAACTATTTCTAAAAGAAAAAAACGTAGCGGCTCTGAGTCCTGTCTAGGGAGCGGTGTGATGAGGTGTTAGACAAACTGCTCGGCTAATTGGAGAAGAGAGCTCCTTTCACAAAGAAAGTGGCGCCATGAATCTCTTTCGTCCCCCTCTCACTCTTCCATCCCCCCCTCCTCCATTCCTCTTTTCCTCCCCCCTCTCCTCCTCCACCTCTCTCTCCATTGCTCTTCCCCTTTCTCTCCCCCATTCCTCTCTTCCTCTCCTCTATTCCTCCCCCCCGCCTCCTCCATCTCTCTTTCTCTCCTCCATTCAATTCCCCCCTTTCTCTCTCTCTTTCTCACCTCCATTCCTCTCTCTCCCACTCTCTCTCTCCTCCTTTCCACAGACCTCCACCAATCACGGCCTTTCACCGCAGGTTATATGTAAATTAAACCCCTTTTTCTAAATTTAATATTTTTACATTTACTCTTTATTATTATTATTACTAAATAGTATACAACTATCTACACACAATGAACTAAAATAAAAGTGAAGTAAAATTTTTTTAGTCTGGACTACAGATGTACAAGGTTTCAGCACAGACACAACACGTGATCTCTACACAACTGAATGACAGATTCTATCAGGTGTGTATAGACCACGCCCTGTTCACCTGGAACTGTCCAATACTGCCACCTTCTGGTAAAACATGTAACATATAGACAATTTTGTACAATATTTATGCAGAAATATAGGAATTTATAAAGGTTTTATGTAATGTTACAATTCCATTGGATTGGAATCAGTTTAAAATGATGTTAAGATGACATTTTAATTTGTAATAAGTTTAATAATATAAATCTTGTATTTGGCACTGTGGCAGGAGTGATGCAGATTGAAGTATGAATTGCAATATAGTGATGACTAAGATAAATGACCTTATATACCTGCTGTATCATATTTATACACATATATTCAACACCATTTTACTATAACATTCTGTATAAAATAGACATTTATAATTAGTTGTTTCTATAAAGTATATATTCATCTTAAAAAATCAGTATCAACATGTTTTTTAAATGAGCAAAGATTTCCCTGCAAAAAACCTAAAGCCTGCTATTGACTGCAGAGCCCGGGTTAATCCACTAGGGGGCAGGAGACAAGTCTCAGGTTGTATACAACAGATTTTTGAGGAAAGTATTGATAATGCAGGTTTTACAGAGGTCTCAGAATATCATGATACATTTGGCATTATAGGGTTTAATTATTTTTTATTCTTGAACAAATAATAATGAAAAGTCCCAGGTGTTTGTTAGAGAAATGAGAACCTGCTCCACATAATTAATGTTTTTATTAATTCATGTTTTTATTTATTTATTAAACTGCAGTAATGATGTGTTTAAAACTCCTCCTCATCACTAGGGCAGCACAGTGAAGTGAGCAGATCAGAACACTCACTGTGCCCTAGTTAGTGTACTAGCTGTGTGTGCTGGCTAGAAATGACTTCAGTAGGAAAAAAAATAAAAACAACTGATCTGAACTTTATATTAGTCAGAATAAAGACCTGGGTCACGTCTCAATCCACAGCCTAGTGCACTACAGAGAGAGAGAGAAAGAGAGAGAGAGTGTGTGTGTGTGTTTTTTTATATCGAATATAATATCAAGATCATGACATTTAGTACACTAGTACTGAGTATAGCGTGCCATTCTGTTACATACAACAGTTTTAAGTCCTGGGCTGTGTCCCAAATTACACACTAATTTAGTACACATTAAATCCAAATGTATTACTTGACCTGAACCCTAATTAACACTGCTGTAATACTTTCACACACTATTCAGTACAGTAGTGTGTGGTTTGATTCACCCACCGATTCACCAACATTAGAGCACAGATTTCTTTTACACAGATTAAAGTACACTGGTTTAAAGTTCACTGCATCCCTTCACCAGTCAGAACTGACATCATACATTTCAGTATTAGATGTTTAATCATGAAAAGACACGGCTGCCCAACCACTTCCCAAACCCCAATTAGTGTGTGTGTGTTTAGTTTCTGCCGTATGACACTCAGTTGCTGTTGGGAAACCGAGTTCCTAGGATGAGTCCAGATGAGCACGTATACGGAGCTCTGTCTCTCTACACTGACATCATCCAGATCTTCCTCTTCCTGCTGCAGATCACCAGCAGCAGCTCCGAACGAACACACACACACACACCTTGTTGTGTGACATTTCTTCTCAAACACAAACAAATCTGATGGATTTCAAATAAATTAAAAAAAAGTTCTTTCCCTTTGTTCCTTGCATTCATTTTCAGCCTTTGCTTGTTTTTTAATTAATTTCTTCATTATTAGCCCTAATTAACACTACTGTAATACTTTCACACACTGTTCAGTACAGTAGTGTGTGGTTTGAGACGTGTCCTTACCCACCGATTCACCAACATTAGAGTACAGATTTACTTTACACAGATCAAAGTACACTCGTAATTATGATTATTGTTTAATCATGAAAAGACACGGCTGCCCCGCCACTTCCTGTCCCCAACCCGTGTGTGTGTGTGTGTGTGTGTGTGTGTGTGTGTGTGTGTGTGAGGTCAGCCAGGGATTAACACCTTTGACCTCTAGGGTGTCAGGCGCTTGGGGTCGCGGGGGAACATGGAGGTCTGACGCACGTTGTGTAGGCCGAGGTACAGCATGGTTACTCGCTCCAGACCTGATGGATGACACACGCACAGGTTTAGACAACAGATCTGTTCCAAATCACACAAGTGCACACTAAGTAGTGTGCTAAATTTACCTTACCTTAACATACGACTTGGGCTGTGTCCCAAATCACAAACCACTTTCACCATGCTATTGAGTAGTACACAAATGACTAGACTTGGGCTGTGTCCCAAATCACACAGTACTGTACAACAATAGTGCACACTATTTTTATATTCTAAATTAATAGTCAAAATAAGGATGGCGTTTGAAACACTGCTCTTTTAAACTCGTCTCAAATAACATACAAGGATGCTACATAGTGTGTATTTACCTTAAGGAGCACAGGACTTGGGCCATGTTTAACCAGAGCCGTCAACATTAGCTTAGCTTTTGACCTGCTCTTGTTGCCCCCTGATGGTTTTTTTGTTTATTGTGTGTGTGTGTTCATGTATTTGTCTGATGTTTGTTTGATTGCTGGCGTCTTGTGTTTCTAATGTACATCATAGCTAATACTTACGTGTAGTACTTTTATTAAATGTATTGTAGCTAGTGTTGTAGTACTCGAGATCGGTCACTTTTTAAAGGTCTTGGTCTCGTCTCGGAATCGACCGCATTTTTACTCGGTCTCGTCTTGGTCTCGTACGAAGAGGACTCGGGATTTCATTTCAAGACCGGTCAAGACCAAAACTGAGGGCATATCACGAAATCATTACTGCGATTGGACAATTAACTTCCGACCAAGAGCTTGACTCGTGTCTAATTTTAAATGTTTTTACTCCCCTCCCCGCGACCCCCAACCCCCACATCGCATTACACTCCACACGTGAAAGCGGGAGACAGGAGAGCAAGTTGTGCCGTCACCGTGACCTTGACTGTCGGAGAGATGTCAGCCAAATCTTCTGTTATACAATTTGGCTACCTAAACCACAAAGAGTTCATCTGTAAAAATGCATCCAAAAGAAAACATACAGCAGTGTGTAAGTTCTGCAACCCAACGCTTACTGAGACGGCTGGGACCACATCAAACTTCTATCGACATTTGGAAAGGAAGCATAAAGAAAGATAAGCTAAGTGCAAGTAATGCTGGCAAATTTTGCTGTAATGATAGCAAATTTTGCTGTACCAAAACTCAAGTTCACCCCTCCCTCCCCATAGTGCTGGGCGATATTAACCACGTTAGATATCACGTGAGAATCACGTCAAATCACGTGAGATATATTTGTTAAAACAAACTGATCAAAAATAAAATGCAAAAACAGGGTTTCCTTCCACGTTGTACAATAAAGCTACACAATAACGTTACCAACATGTAAATGAAAAATATATAATAATTATTATATAATAATTTGCCTACTAAGCAAGACTTAATGCTTGGATCTGTATGATACATACTGTACGAGCTTGTTAGGAGTGTTTTGCCACTGCAGTTCATTCAGGTTTGGCATATAATGTCATCAATGTTTAAGGTTTTCCCAATTACAATTTTTGTAATTTTGTGGCTGAAGCACCTGCATTGTGTTAGGTGGATGGCAAACCATGGAAAAGGAGTTCTGAATAAATGGTTAAGTTAATTTCAGCTCTTAAGTGTTTGTTCGCATTTATTTGCTTATAGAAGAAAAAGATAAATTCCCACATATCTGCAATGCCTTTTGATTATTTTAACTTCTCTCTTACACACCCACACACATGAGAGAAGTGCCAATCGTATGCATATTCCACATTTTATCATAAGTGTGTCATGCAGTGTGGGAACATGCACTGGTCTTGGTCTTGGTCTTGACTTGGTCTCGACCCTTCAAAGTCTTGGTCTTGACTCGGTCTCAGCCTGTCTTGGTCTTGGTCTTGACTCGGTCTCAGCCTGTCTTGGTCTTGACTTGGTCTCAGCCTGTCTTGGTCTTGGTCTTGACTTGGTCTCGACCCTTCAAAGTCTTGGTCTTGTCTTGGTCTCGGTTTAGGTGGTCTTGACTACAACACTAATTGTAGATTTATTGTTATTTCAATATGTACTTTTATTTACTTTTATCTTTTTTAGTGCGACTATTACCATCTGTCTAGGGACTACAGGTGAAAATTAGCCATCTGGCTAACTCTGGCATATTGACAGAAATGTTTATTAATATGCATTGTCCCTGTAATAAATAAATAAATAAATAAATAAATAAATAAAGTCTCAAATAATAAGAGTCCAGACTGAGTGCAGCAGTATGTGATTTTTAACATGGCCCAAGTTCACGCAATATTTAGCACAAAAGTATTTTTAAACTAGTCTCAAATAACATAAGAGTGTGTGAAGATTCATCACAGAACCTGTGGCATGTCCCAAAACGTACAATAGTGTAACGACTTTTTATAAACACTTTTTGTGTGTCTCAAATAGGACTGTAGTGTGCTGAACATGTACATAAAACTACCTTAGCCCATGACTTCAGTTATGTTCTAATACACAACGATACTCTACAACACTAAGTCAAAAATACTGCACTACTATTTAACTAAATTCAGTAACATTTAGTACACAAAGATTTGGGTTCTGTCCTAAATCACAATCAAATGCTTTAAGTAGTAAAGGAAGAGAAACAGAGGATAATGTCTCTCACCAATTCCTCCTCCAGCGTGGGGCGGAGCTCCGTAACGGAACGAGTCGATGTAGGCTTTAATCTTCTCCAAGTCTAAACACACACACACACACATTATCAGTTACAATTCTATTTAAATAGCAGTTACTTCACCCTGAATCAGTGCTCAGTCACAACCGAATCAAATCACTCACTCAAATTCTGCATTTGACTCATCCGATTCAGTTAACAGACGTTGTTTATGACTGTTTATAGTTACGCTTAAATACTGATTCGCAAAAATCAATCAATTCATTTAAATCAATCCGTATTGCTTAATTGCTTCAGTTAACAGACTAATGTTATTTATATGACTTCAGAGTTGCACTAATTGAATCGAATATATAGAATCAATGCCTTTGATTCACCTGATTCAGTTCACAGACTAATATTATTTATATGACTGTTTAGAATTTAACTTAAATACTGATTCAAAAATGAATCACATGAATCAAATCACTGCTCATTTAATTCACTTGAGAGACAATTGTGATTTTAGACACTTTATAGTTTTATTTGAAAAATACAAAACTGTGTGTGTATGTGTGTAGTAGTTGTGTGTGAGAGTGTGCGTGTGTAGTAGGTGTGTGTGTGTGTAGTAGGTGTGTGTGTGTGTGTAGTAGGAG